>NC_041385.1:841112694-841122278 GCF_002162155.2 Triticum dicoccoides
GCGGGGGGCCGTTCGGCCGGCGGGGTGGTGGGGCGACCGGGCGGCGGCGAGTGGTGGGGGCGGCGGCGCGCGTGTGGGAGCAGGGAGAGAAACAGAGAGAGAGGGGCTGGGTGGGGCACGCCGTTAGATATGTTAAATGTTTGCCGTCCGCCCTCTTTGCCGTTCGCTTTTTTGCTCTTTGCCGTCTGCTAGCAGACGGCAAAGAGGGGGGGGCATTAAGTATTTTTTAAGCAGCTCCTCTGTGGGGCCCCTCCCTCTTTGCCGTCTGCTAGCCGACGGCAAAGAATATTTGTCGTCCGCTAGCCGACGGCAAAGAACTGGTTGATGGCAAAGACTTTCTTTGCCATCAGCCAGTTCTTTGCCGTCTGCTTTTGGGTAGCTGATGGCAAAGAGCTTCTTTGTCGTCTGCTAGCAGACGGCAAAGAGCGGGCAGATGGCAAAGTAGCTGATAACAGTAGTGATTCCTGCAACCCGCGGCATGTCGTGACAAGGCGTGGCGTGGCGAGGCGGGTGGCAGAGAAGGAGCGGGCTTGAATGTCCATCTTGTTCTCATGCTCATACATGTCAAACTCCCACTAAACTAGCAATGTGAGACTAAACCTTAGTTCCACTTATTGACTTGCACGAATGGGCTGCGTGGGCCTCTAGGATTTATTAGGAATTTCTGAAACTGCTATTGGGCTTGTCCCAAAATAGAAAAAATTTCAGCAATCCCCCACCAGATCCCAGAAGCACACAAAATTTACCTTTGGTTCCAAAACACTATTTTATATACCGGTATTGCAGTGGAGACTGTTTTGTTGAACTTCCACCTAGAACTCTATGCTACACTAGTAAGCAACTTGAACAGTGGACTGGGCCTTGAACTGCAAGTTTTCTGCGAATCTAGCTTCACCCAAAGCCTTGACCGATACTAGGCTACTGTGGGTCTTCCCCGCGGGTGGAGCTTATGCGTCATACTCCGAAACCTTTCATGAGTTTACTAGAGAGAACCCTACTCTCATAGATTGCAATGTTTAACAATCAGACTCATATAGGTGCGTTCTTCAAAAGATGTTCTGCAGGACAATATCTCTGCTTCAATAAGCCACTTAGAACACATTAATATATGCATCAGCCTGTCATGCAGATTTAGGAGAGTATTGCATCTTCATGGAGTGGTATTATTAATAGTAAGGATACTCTCCTCTAAGTTAACCAACAGTTTGTCTTCCACATCTAATTTACGGGATTTCCGATCACATAGACTAGGTTACCACTGTGGACAACTCATATTGTGGGTCTCATACCCATCTCCCTCGATGCATTATCTATCACATTACGTGATAGACCCTTAGTAAAAGGATCTGCCAGATTTTTAGACGTTTGGATATAATCCAATGCAATAACTCCAGAGTTTCTCATTTTTCTGGCATACTTTAACCTTCTCTGAACGTGTCTTGATGACTTCATGTTATCATTTGAGCTGCTCACTTTTGTGATCATTGTTTGATTGTCATAGCTCATAAGGATACTCGGTACAGGTTTCTGAACAACCGGCAAGTCATTCAAGAGCCAATGAAGCCAATCTGCTTCGACTGCAGCTGTATCTAGTGCTGTGAGTTCTGCTTCCATTGCTGACCTCCTTAAGATGGTCTGCTTGCAAGACTTCCAAGAAATAGCGCCACCTCCATGAGTGAATACATATCAGCTCGTGGCCTTTATCTCATCAGCATCTGAGATCCAGTTCGAGTCACTATACCCTTCAAACACCTTTGGGTGCCCGGTGCAGTGAATTCCATAATTCGCAGTGCCTTTCAAATAACGCAAAACTCTCTCTAGAGCTTTCCAATGCACATTTCCTGGTTTTGAGACAAACCGAATCAGTTTGCTAACAGCAAAATAGATGTCAGGTCTTGTAGCACTGGCTAAGTACACAAGAGAGCCAATAATCTGAGAATATTTCAATTGATCTCTAGCAATTCTTCAATTCTTTCGAAGCAACACACTGGCGTCATATGGTGTTGGAGAGGGCTTGCAGTCACTATAGCTAAAGCGACTCAATATCTTTTCCACATACTGAGATTGAAGCAATGTAATCCCATCAACATCATCTCTCAACAACTTGATGTTAAGAATGACATCAGCCACTCCTAAATCCTTCATCTCAAAACAATGAGATAGGAAATCCTTGACCTCCTTAACAACATTCAGATTTGTTCTAAAAATCAGTATTGTCATCAACGTACAAGCAAAGGATAACTCCCACGCCCCCACCATGGCGAGAGTACACACATTTATCATCTTCGTTTACAACAAAGCCTGCAGCTGTTAAAGTTCTTTCAAACTTCTCATGCCACTGCTTTGGTGCTTGCTTAAGTCCATACAAAGACTTCAGCAACTTGCACACTTTTCCTTCCTTACCATCTACTACAAACCCATCTATTGTTCCATGTAAATTTCCTCATCCAACTCTCCATTTAGGAAAGCAGTCTTAACATCCATTTGATGAACGAGAAGACCATGTGAGGCCGCTTGAGAAAATAGTACTCAAATAGTGGTCAGTTGAGCCACAGGTGAGTTAGTATCTAAAAAGTCTTCACCTTCCTTTCGGGTATAACCCTTAGCCATGAGCCGTGCCTTGTACTTCTCGATTGTACCATCAGGCCTATGCTTCTTCTTGAATACCCATTTGCACCCTATAGGTTTGCACCCATAAGGAGGATCAGTTATCTCCCAAGTTTCATTTGCTAAGATGGAATCCATCTCAATATGGACCGCTTCCTTCTAGTAGTCAGCATCTTCAGATGCATAGGTCTCCGAGATTGAACTGGGAGTGTCATCTATGAGGTACACAACAAAATCATCACCAATGGACTTTGCAGTCCTCTGTCGCTTGCTCCCAGTAGGAACTTCATTGTTGTCCTCCACAAGATTTTCAAAGTGTCCCATCGAAATGGCAGATTCAGTAATTATAACTGGTTCCTGATTCGGTGAACTAGGCATCTCCTGATTAGATGAGGTAGCCATATCCTTGATGGGAAAGATATCTTCAAAGAAAGTCGCATCATTCGATTCCATGATCATACCGACATGCATGTTAGGTACCTCAAATTTTACAACCAAGAATCTATAACCAATGCTATGAAAAGCATATCCCAGGAAAACACAATCCACAGTCTTTTTTTTTGAGGAAGAACACAATCCACAGTCTTTGGTCCAAGCTTCCGCTTCTTTGGAATTGGCACATTGACTTTCGCCAAACAACCCCATGTTCGTAGATAAGAGAGCTTTAACCTTTTCTTCTCGCATTCCTTGAATGGAGTTATCTATTTGTTCTTTGTGGGAACTCGGTTTAGGACATGACATGCCGTCAATATTGCCTTCCCCCACCATGCCTTGGAGAGACCCAATGTGTCTAACATGGCGTTAACCAAATTAGTTAGAGTACGGTTCTTTCTTTCGGCAACCCCATTTGACTGACACTAGTAGAAAAGGGGGCAATGGTCCAGGCCAGGCCAGCCCATTAGTCCCGATTCAGTCCAGAACCGGGACCCATGGGGGCATTGGACCCGCACTAGTAGAAAACAGGGCTTTCGTCCAGGCCAGTTTAGCCCATTAGTCCCGGTTCAATCCAGAACCGGGACCAATGGAGCTATTTGCCCCGGTTCGTGAGCCCAGGGGGCCGGCCGGGCCACGTGGGCCATTGGTCCCGGTTCGTCCGGACCTTTTGGTACCGGTTGGTGGGACGAACCGGGACCAATGGTCCTGGCTTCTGGCCCACCACTATTGGTCCCGGTTGGTGGCATGAACCGGGACCAAAAGGGTTACCTTTAGTCCCGGTTCATGCCACCAACCGGGACCAATAGTGGTGCCTATATATAGCCCCTCGCGCAAGAGCAGAGCACACTGCTCTGTTTTTTCTGGCCGAGGGGGAGAGGGCTTGGTGGTGCTCTAGCTCACCTCCTACGCACACAAGGTGTTCGATGGAATGCCCGAGCCACACTACTTAAGGTTTCTCCTCTCCAAGCTCGACCGCCAAGCTCCATTTTCCTCAATATTTATCTAGGTTTAGTGGTCCGTCACGCCCCGTCCCCGTCTTCACCGCCGTCGATCACCCGCGCCGATCTCATCGTCGGCACCACCGTGGTGAGCCTCTTGTTCTTATCTTCTTTCTGAAAGGAAAAATATTATTACTTGTTTGTTTAGATAGATACTTGTATTATTTTCTTACTTTTATTATTGCATCTTATATAGTGCGCCGATGGTTTTGGTATCTGCCCCCGTCGGCCCTCGTCCTGTCTATGATTCGGATGTGGTATATATTATCTTTTCATAACTATTGGTTCATTTATTGTTTATGAAAATTATGCCGACCAACGTGACATAGATTTTATTTATCTAGGAGGTCGTTGAATCGGAAATTCCAACCGACACTATTGTCGAGAGGTTAAATTTAGTTGAAGAAGAAAACAATTTCTTGAAGGAAAAAATAAAAAAACTTAAGGAGGAGAAGATGATATTGGAGTTGCATGTTGCGGATGTCGTCGATGATCACAAGATCAAGATGGATGCAATGCGCTTGAAGATTAGAAAGATTAGAAAATATGCCATTAGACCGAGGCTTGGTATCATTATGCCGTTGGATCAGTTGTTACCTTGGTTGCGATTATGATCGCATTTGTTTTCGCATTGAAATGTTTTACATAGTTTCAATGTATGGTTTAATTAATTTAGATGCTCTGCAGAGCTTTATGTTGTTAGATGAGAACTATGTATGTACTTTGGTTTTAATGTGATGATGAACTTCTATTAATTTGGTCACTTAATTATCTATTCATGATGTTCTGTAATGATTTTTGACACACTTAATTATATATAATGCACGCAGATGAACCGACAATGGATGTACGATGAAAGACACACCTCCGAGTACATTAAGGGCGTGCATGATTTTCTCGAAGTGGCTGAGGCAAACAAGCAGAATGGTTTTATGTGTTGTCCATGCCCTATATGTGGGAATACGAAGTCTTACTCTGACCGGAAAATCCTTCACACCCACCTGCTTTACAAGGGTTTCATGCCACACTATAATGTTTGGACGAGGCATGGAGAAATAGGGGTTATGGTGGAAGACGGCGAAGAAGAAGAGTACGATGACAACTATGTGCCCTCTGAATACGGTGATGCTACTGAAGATCAAGAGGAACCAGACGATGTGCACGATGATGCTGCAATGGGCGAAGCTGCTGAAGATCAAGAGGAACTAGACGATGTGCCCGATGATGATGATCTCCGTCGGGTCATTGTCGATGCAAGGACGCAATGCGAAAGTCAAAAGGAGAAGCTGAAGTTCGATCGCATGTTAGAGGATCACAAAAAAGGGTACCCCAATTGCGAAGATGGCAACACAAAGCTCGGTACCGTACTGGAATTGCTGTAGTGGAAGGCAGAGAATGCTATGCCTGACAAAGGATTTGAGAACCTACTGAAAATATTGAAGAAGAAGCTTCCAAAGGATAACGAATTGCCCGACAGTACATACGCAACAAAGAATGTCGTATGCCCTCTAGGATTGGAGGTGCAGAAGATACATGCATGCCCTAATGACTGCATCCTCTACCGCGGTGCGTACAAGGATCTGAACGCATGCCCGGTATGCGGTGCATTACGGTATAAGATCAGACGAAATGACCCTGGTGATGTTGTCGGCGAGCCCCCCAAGAAGAGGGTTCCTGCGAAGGTGATGTGGTATGCTCCTATAATAGCAGGTTGAAACGACTGTTCAGAAACGGAGAGCATACCAAGTTGATGCGATGGCACAGTGAGGACCGTAAGAAAGACGGGAAGTTGAGAGCACCCGCTGACGGGTCACAGTGGAGAAAAATCGAGAGAAAGTACTGGGATGAGTTTGCAAGTGACCCAAGGAACGTATGGTTTGCTTTAAGCGCGGATGGCATTAATCCTTTCGGGGAGCAGAGCAGCAATCACAGCACCTGGCCCGTGACTCTATGTATGTATAACCTTCCTCCTTGGATGTGCATGTAGCGGAAGTTCATTATGATGCCAGTTCTCATCCAAGGCCCTAAGCAACCCGACAACGACATTGATGTGTACCTAAGGCCATTAGTTGAAGAACTTTTACAGCTGTGGAATGGAAACGGTGTACGTACGTGGGATGAGCACAAATAGGAGAAATTTGACCTAAAGGCCTTGCTGTTCGTGACCATCAACGATTGGCCCGCTCTCAGTAACCTTTCAGGACAGAAAAACAAGGGATACCACGCATGCACGCACTGTTTACTTGACACCGATAGTATATACCTGGGAAGCTGCAGGAAGAATGTGTACCTGGGCCATCGTCGATTTCTTCCGACCAACCATCAATGTCAAAATAAAGGCAAGCATTTCAAAGGCGAGGCAGATCACCGGAAGAAGCCCGCCATGCGTACCGGTGATCACGTACTTGCTATGGTCAATGATTTACACGTAATCTTTGGAAATGGTCCCGACGCACTAGCTGTTCCGAATGACGCTGAGGGACACGCACCCATGTGGAAGAAGAAATCTATATTTTGGGACCTACCCTACTGGAAAGACCTAGAGGTCCGCTCTTTAATTTACGTGATGCACGTGACGAAGAACCTTTGCATGAACCTGCTAGGCTTCTTGGGCATGTATGGAAAGACAAAAGATACAGCTGAGGCACGGGAGGACCTGCAACGTTTGCACGAAAAAGACGGCATGCCTGCAAAGCAGTATGAAGGTCCTGCCAGCTATGCTCTTACCAAAGAAGAGAAGGAAATCTTCTTTGAATGCCTGCTTAGTATTAAGGTCCCGACTGGCTTCTCGTCGAATATAAAGGGAATAATAAATATGGTAGAGAAAAAGTTTCAGAACCTAAAGTCTCATGACTGCCACTGATTATGACGCAACTGCTTCCGGTTGCATTGAGGGGACTTCTACCGGAAAATGTCCGATTAGCCATTGTGAAGCTATGTGCATTCCTCAATGCAATCTCTCAGAAGGTGATCGATCTAGAAATCATACCAAGGCTAAGGAGTGATGTGGTGCAATGTCTTGTCAGTTTCGAGCTGGTGTTCCCCCCGTCCTTCTTCAATATCATGACACAAATCCTAGTTCATCTAGTTGACGAGATTGTCATTCTGGGCTCCGTATTTCTACACAATATGTACCCCTTTGAGAGGTTATGGGAGTCCTAAAGAAATATGTTCGTAACCGTGCTAGGCCAGAAGGAAGCATCTCCATGGGCCATCAAACAAAGGATGTCATCGGGTTTTGTGTTGACTTCATTCCTGGCCTTAAGAAGATAGGTCTCCCTAAATCACGGTATGAGGGGAGACTAACTGGAAAAGGAACGCTTGGAAGGAACTCAATAATATGCAGGGACGGATATTCTTGGTCTCAAGCACACTACACAGTTCTACAGAACTATACCTTGGTGACCCCGTATGTCGATGAACACAACAAAAGTCTGCGCTCCAAACACCTGGAGCAGTGCGACGACTGGATTACATGTGAACACATCAGGACTTTCACCAGTTGGTTGGAAACACGTCTCAGAGGTGACAACACTGTTTGTGATGAGATGTACTTGTTGTCCAGGGGACCATCTTTGACTGTATTGATTTACAAAGGATACGAGATAAATGGGAATACATTTTACACGATTGACCAAGATCAAAAGAGCACCAACCAAAACAGCGGTGTCCGCTTTGATACAACAACTGAGAGGGGAAAGGACACATATTATGGTTACATAGTGGACATATGGGAACTTGACAACGGACATGATTTTAAGGTCCCTTTGTTTAATTGCAAATGGGTCAATCTGTCAGGAGGCGGGGTACAGGTAGACCCACAGTACGGAATGACAACAGTGGATCTGAAAAATCTTGGGTACACTGAAACCGTTCGTCCTAGCCAATGATGTGGCATAGGTTATCTATGTGAAGGACATGTCTACCAGACCGAGAAAAAGAAAAGATAAGGAAGCAAATACATCATACGATGAGCCAAAGCGCCACATAGTTCTTTCAGGAAAAAGGGACATCGTGGGAGTGGAGGGCAAGACAGACATGTCTGAAGATTATGAAAAGTTTCATGAAATTCCTCCCTTCAAAGTCAAGGCTGACCCCAGTATCCTGATAAACGATGAAGATTATCCATGGTTACGGCGCAATAAGCAAATGACACAAGCGAAGAAAAAGTGAAGACTTTCTCCCGCAACTATTATGATGATACCATGCCAATTTTATAACAGACGAGTATGATACCATTGTCCGTTTTGTACATGCACATGCTATGTGGGTGAAATTATGATACCATGCCAGCTTTCAACTTTTTCAGAGTTCATTTAAAATGCTTTAATGTGTTATGGTTCGGCCCTCATAATACCATTAATCTCAGTTCGCTCCTTGTCAACTATGTTCTCACCAAGAACACTCTCAAGAGGGCAGCCACGTGGGCCATTTGTCCCGGTTCATCTGGACCTTTTGGTCCCGGTTCCACGCACGAACCGGGACCAATGCGCCTCGCCCCTGGCCCATGACCAATCCTTCAAAGAATTCAAATTTTAACTATTTAAATTTGAAAACTAATGGTACTAATAGAAAGTTTATAATTTTTCTAAAACTAATGGCACTAACAGAAAGTTTATAATTTTGCTGACCTAAAAGCAAAAAGAATTAAAAAATAAAGCAAAAAACAAAAGAAAATAACTAATGCAGAAAACAAAACAAAAAACTGGAAACAAAATAGAAATAGCAACAATAAGTATTTTGTTGTAAGTAGAAACAAAATAAAATAAATAAAGCAACAAAGAAAACAAAAAAACAAAAAAGTGTTTTCAAATTTGAAAACTAATGGCACTAACAGAAACTTTATAATTTTTCTAAAACTAAAAGAAAAAAGAATTAAAAAATAAAGCAAAAAACAAAAGAAAATAAATAATGCAGAAAACAAAACAAAAAAACTGGGAAAAAAATAAATATAGCAACAATAAGTATTTTGTTTAGAAAAAAATAAAACAAATAAAGCAAGAAAGAAAACAACAAAAAAAGTGTTTTCAAATTTGAAAACTGATGGCACTAACAGAATGTTTATAATTTTTCTAAAACTAAAAGCAAAAAGAATTTAAAAAATAAAGCAAAAAACAAAAGAAAATAAATAATGCAGAAAACAAAACAAAAAAACTAGAAAAAATAAAAATAGCAACAATAAGTAGAGAAAACAAAAAAACAATAAAAGTGCCTCCTACTGGGCCCCCACGGCCTGAATACGACTAGAAACCCTACCATGGGCCAGGATTCAGGCCCGCAGAAGGCCCAGCAGGCCCACAGGCACATAGAGACAGATTAGGCCTGAAAGCCTGCTTTAGAGAGGAGCTCGAGAGGGTTGGCGCATCGCACTTTATAAACAGGTGCGGCTCTCTCTCAGCTAGCAAGGTGGGACTAAATTCCCACCACCACGCCGTTGTGCAAGACCCATTGGTCCCGGTTGGTGGTACCAACCGGGACTAAAGGGGTGCATTAGTCCCGGTTGGTGCTACGAACCGGGACCAATGCCCCCCTTTAGTCCCGGTT
>NC_041385.1:841122625-841135120 GCF_002162155.2 Triticum dicoccoides
AAGGCCGATGCTTCCCGCCCTTTGGGCTGCTGAAAAGAGGCCTTTGGTCCCGGTTGGTGCCACCAACCGGGACTAAAGGGTGCATTAGTCCCGGTTGCTTTCACGAACCGGGACCAAAGGCCTGGGTATATAAGTAGCACCAACCTCTCCTCTTCTTTTTCTTCTTTTTTCCTCTTCTTATTTATTTTTTCTTCTTCTCCTCGTCTTTTTCTTCTTTTTTCCTCTTCTTATTTATTTCTCCACTTCTTCCTCTCCTCTTCTTCTCCTTTCTTCCTCTTCTTAATTTCCTTTTTCCTCTCCTTCTTTTTCTTCTTCTTCTTCTTCCTTTCTTCTCCTCTATTCCTTTCTTCTTCTCCTCTTATTTTTTCTTCTTTTTTTCTTCGATCTTCTCCTCTATCGTCGTCGATATACCCCTCCCGATAACTTCAACCTTAGGGAGAAGAAGAAAAAGAAGAGGAGGAGAAGAAGAAAGGAATAGAGGAGAAAGAAGAAACTTCAACATGAGGGAGGGTACCGATACCCCCTCCCGAATAACATTATTTTCCCATGTATATGTATGTCGCGTCGTTGTCGATATAACCCCCTCCTGGATAACTTCGACATGAGGGGCGGTCGATATATATACCCCCTCTCGACCGTGATAACTTATACCACGGCAGCACCCCCCTCGGCCCTCTCGCTCGACCAAAACTCTCGAGGACACCCAAACCCTAGAGAAAAAACGATGTTGGTCTCCTACCCCTCCCTCCGCGCCCCTACCCGACAAACTCTCTCGAGGCCACCCAAATTTACCAAGTTAAAAGAGCGTTGTCGTCGAGGCCACCCCAAACCCTTGAAGCGTTGTCTAGGCCACCCCAAACCCTAGAGAAGCAGCGTCGAGGCCACTAACATGATTCCTTATTGTGATTAGCTAGCTAGTTCTACATTTGCCACTAATATATATCCATCTATACCATGTTTGAATAATAATTGACATGTTGTAAATATTTGCAGAAACTATGGAGCACTCCCGAGATGAAGCAACAAAAGCGATGTTGGGGGGACATAATCGCACAAGGAAGTGATGTTGTTGCGTTATTTCTCAATGACACCGATGGTCAGGAAGGACTGGGTGAAGAAGAGGGCTATGTTCATGATGGCTCCGGCCCATTAATGCCGGTACAAGAAGAGGGCTATGTTCATGATGGCTCTGGTGACCCAATGGAGGTACAAGAAGGAGACCGTGCTGACTGCTCTGGTGACCAAACCGAGTCCGGCCAGGTATATATATATTAGTTAAGCCCGTGCTGACTAGTTAATTGATGCATTCATTATTTTGGTATATGTACACATATTAATTAACTCTCGTCTTTCTTCCTTTTTCTAGCCCTCTGGATCTAGCACAACTTCGATAAGGAGACGAGGCCCAAAGAAAAAGTTGAGCTCGGATGAAAGGTTTGAGATCACAGCAATCGGGTCCGACGGCGAACTGATTGAACCCATCCGGACAAAGAACGCATTTTCTGCCTAGTGCGGGGTTCTTGTTAGGGACAAGATCCCGATCAGCATCCAGCAATGGTATAAGCCTAAGGAGGAAGACCCTGAGGTGTCTTATGTCAATGATATGCAGAAAGATGATCTTTGGACTCAGCTGAAGGCAAATTTCACCCTACCGCCAGCGGAGGATCCGGAGAAGCCAGTTAAAGAGCAATTAATCAAGTCTTGTGCTCTTAAGAAGATGGCAAGCCTATTCAGGAGGTGGAGGAAAGAGTTGAACAAGTTTGTCGACAAAGAAGAGACACCAGAATTCATCGGCAAATATGAGAAGATCAAAGATCACTGGCCCGCATTTGTGGCCCACAAGACATCGGAAAAGAGTAAGAAGATGTCGGTGACAAACAAGCAAAATGCTACGAAGAAGCAGTTTCACCATCACACGGGGTCAGGTGGCTACCTCAAAGCCCGACCTAAGTGGTCCAAGGCTGAGAATGATCTGCTTGATAAAGGGATCGAACATGAGACAATGAACTGGCCAGAGCGTTGTCGGACTTGGTTCTTCGGGGCTGGCGGAACCTTGGACCCTGTATCAGGGAAGTGCCGTTGGACGGACGAGCAACTGAAAATACCAGTCACCAAGCTTCGGCACTATATCGATGTAGCACAGAAACGGACGTTCATTCCAGACAGGGAGAAGGACGAGCTCATAATGGCCCTCGGGAATCCCGAGCACCCTGGATGGACACGAGGCACGCCAGGCTCCATTCCATGGAAGGTTGGTTTTCCGGACGTAGGGGGTTACAAAACCCAGGAGAGGAGGAAGAAACTGGAGCAGGGCCAACTGCAGGCGCTGCACGAAAGGGTAATGGGGCTAGAGGAACAAGAAGCGGATCGCAGCAAACGACCCGCCGAAGCTTCCCCCGAAGCTACCCCGCCATCTCAGCGGAGAAGCAGCGTGGCTTCCACCGAACTGCTTCAACTGGAGCATGTCTTGACGGATCCTGCCAGCTATCCCGTGGATGCTATCACAGAGTCTCAAAATTGCCACATTATGACACGATGGATAAATTTGAAGGTCAAGGCGGCTGTTGGCTCTATTTATCCTACTGAACCCGGCGCAACTTTTCACTGCCGGCCGATTCCAGAAGGATATGCTAGGGTGATGGTGGATGAAATAACGGAGGGATTTGATGACCTCCAGCTTGACCACCCTACTGGTGAAGGGGAGACTAGGCTGGGTTCTGCTCTAAAGACTCCATGCCTATGGCGGAAGGAGCTCATCAACCTTCCGAACAGGACGCCTCCGCCTCCTCCTCCTCCTCCGGCGAGTCAGGGCACTCCGCCTCCTCCACCGCCTCCTCCTCCGATGAGTGACGGTCAGGGCACTGGGCCTCCTTCTCCGGTGCGTGGCGGCACTCTGTCTCCTTCTCCGCCTGTGCCGGCACGCCCGAGCAGCCAGCAGCCTCCTCCTTCTCCGCCTCGCCAGCAAGGGCGGAAGAGACCCGCCGCCGCCCCGGCTGCTCCGGCGCGTCGTAGTCCTTCTCCTCCGCCCCGTAAGCAAGCACGAAAGAAGACAGACGCCGCAGCCGCTCCGTCTGCTCCGGCGTCTAGCAGTACAGCCAGAGGCAGGAGGCAATAAAGATACGGTCCTCCTCTCAAGCCTCTAGAGAACTTACCGTACGAGAGGACCAAGGAGGAAAACGCGAAGATTGTGCGGGCAGAAGTGGACGACTTCTTTGAAGGGTTGAAAGCAAAGAGACATCCACCTACGGAGGAGAAGGTAGATCCGGTGAAAGCAAAGCGCACTCTCGATGCCCTGAGGAAACCAGCAAAGTCTCTGCCGAGAACCAACTATGACCGCATTACTGAATAGACATATCTCCAAAAGGAGCGGTCGGGAAGTACTGTCAGACATCAAAGGTCAAGAGAACGAGCAGTTGCGAAAAAAATTGCCCAGCTCGGCGAACAAGCAAATCAATCATGCCCCCCACTCAATGTGTCTAGCGGCAACATCGCCGCTAATGCTCCGGGGACGGTGGCCGGTTATGGCAATCTTGCAGATTACATGCCTGACGATCAACTTCCTGATTTCATGGAGGTGGACGAACACAGATACGAGTACGGGAAGCCTCTCGTCAAAGATGAAAAATCTCTAACAACGATGATGCGAAGATTCCATAATTGGTACATGAAAACCTGCAGAGAGTCTGGGGGGACGAATAGTTTGTATCTGAACATTAAAGAGGAGCACGACCTCGTTGGAACTGATCTGTTGCCTGTTCCATTTAAGGAGTTCTTCGCGTTCTTCAATCAAAAGGCCCTCGATAAATTAACGGTCTTTTGCTACTGTCTGTAAGTACTATTTCTGTCATTAAGTCTCTATATATAGCTCAGCTCTTTCATTGCATGTATTTATAATTAATTATCCTCACTATATTATGTAGATTGAAGATTGTCGAGTGCAGAAAACAAGAAATGTATGATATGGGGTTCATTAACACAAATATCATAGATGAAATTCAGGTTAAAAAGCACGCCGAAGAGGCCGAGGCCAACTTGCTACAATCGTTTATCAAAAATCAAAACAAAGATACCATACTCTTTCCTTACAACTTCAAGTGAGTGTTACTGTCGTGTGCATATTCGGTTTCCCTTATTACTCGAGCGAGGTTATAGTAATGTAATTGATGAGTCATGCATGCGTGCGCATCTTCTACTATGTTCTTCTGGAGATTAAGCTTGAGCGGGGACTAGTAACCGTCTTAGACTCGAGACGAAAAGATCCTGAAACCTATGCGGACATGACTAAATTGCTCAACAAGTAAGTTCAATCGATAATTATCGCACCATATCGGCAACTTTTTTTTCATTTCCTGATATCTCAAATAATAATTATTATTTTCTTTGTCTTGCAGGGTTTGGAAACAGTTCACCGCAGAAGCCCCGGGACTGCCGAAGGAGCTGCGATATACATACCCGAAAGTAAGTACTGCTGGCTAGCTAGTTGCGCGCATCTCCCGTTGATTCTATAGCTATACTTTCATCAATGCCATATATAATGCTTCATTATCAGTTTGATTGACCACTATTTCTCATAAAGTGCTTGTGGCAGGAACAAGGGAATGATTTCTGTGGGTACTACGTGTACGAGTTCATCTACAACGCGACTTTGAAAAATAAGCGGGGCTACTCTAAAAGACAATATGAAGTGCGTAAACAATAATATTCACAATTTCATTCTATTACACCATCATTTCTGTTGAGTTTCATTCATATATATGTATTAATTAACCCCTTCTTCAAATTAGACGTGGCAGATGCGGAATGAACTCCTAGAACAAGATCGCATGAAAGCAATTCAAGAGGAATTGGCGGGATTATTTCTTGACCACATCATCAATAAAGCCGGAGAATACCATGTGAAAGTTGATTTCAATTGCTAGGGGATTGTAATTAAGAGATCTTACATATTGTATATGTATGTAGCCAGTAGCGTTGGATAGATAATACGAAAACTTGTTGTTCGACCAATCTCTCGGAGAAGGAGAGGTCGATCGATCACTTCTCTCGGTATGCATGACGAACTTCTGTACTTAATGGTTCCCTTCATTTTCTTACTAGCTAGCGTGTTGAGGGCCTCTCTATGTATAGTACGTAGCGTCGACCAAGCACGGACATAAGAGATGACACTTCTCTCCATTAATTAGCTAGCTAACACAATATATGAAACACCTAAATTAACCCCCCCAAAACCCCCAACCCCCCCCCCCTTTAAAAAAAACAAAAACCCCAGCCACTGAAATGTTGACGCATGGATGCCTTTTGGTCCCAGTTGGTGCCACCAACTGGAACCAAAGGCCCCCTTGCCTGGGCTCGGCGCACCGGCCACGTGGAGGCCCATCTGTCCCGGTTTGTGTTAGAACCGGGACTAAAGGGGGGAGGTATTAGTAACGACCCATTAGTCCCGGTTCATGAACCGGGACTAAAGGCCCTTACGAACTGGGACAAATGCCCCCTTTTCTACTAGTGTGAGGTGAATAGGGAGGCATCCTCTCATGGATTATACCATGTTCTGCACAAAAGGAATCAGATTCATTTGAGAAATACTCTCCACCACGATCGGACCTAAGCCTCTTGATCTTTCGATCACGTTGGTTTTTCGCTTCAGCTTTATAGATCTTGAAATAGTTCAAAGCCTCATCCTTAGATTTTAGAAGATACACATGACAGTATCTAATGGATTCATCAATTAACGTCATAAAATACTTCTTTCCACTTTTTGTCAAAACACCATTCATTTCACATAGATCTGAATGTATGAACTCTAGTGGTGCAAGATTTCTCGTTTCCGCAGTCACATGAGACTTACGAGGTTGCTTAGCTTGCACACACACTTGACACTTAGATCCCTTGTCAGTGGTGAAACTAGGGATTAAGTTCAACTACGCTAGTCGCGACATGCAAGCAAAGTTAACATGACAAAGACGTGAATGCCACACATTTGATTCACTATTGTTGCAAACATGATTAACAACTTTATTGCAAACGTCTGATAAGGATAAACGAAATAGGTCTCCTGACTCATAGCCTTTACCAACAAATGTTTCATACTTGGATATTACAAACTTATATGACTCAAAGACAAGCTTGTAGCCATCTCTGCACAGAAGAGATCCGCTAACAAGATTTTTATTGACGGAGGGGACATAATGCACGTTCTTCAGCCACACGATCTTCCCTGAAGTAAACTTCATATTGACCGTGCCAACACCACGAATAGAAGCATTTGAACCATTTGCCATCAGCATGATGGAAGTCCCTGCGGTCTGATAAGATGAAAACATGGAAATATCACCGCATACATGCACATTAGCACCCGTGTCAATCAACCAATCAGGAGAATGACATGCTGAAAGAATAGTGGGAAATATACCATACCCAAAATCCTTCATGTTAGTGTCTCCAGTGACAACATTAGCGGTCTTTCCGCCTTTCCCAAGATGACGCTTGTTATAGCGATTAGGGCAATGAGAAGCCCAATGATCAGGATCTCCACACACATGACAAACACCTTTCTTCTTGTCATTCTTCTTCTTGAAGTTTGTGTGCTGCACAACCTTGTTCTTCCCATCAAACTTTGCTTTACCATCAAACTTGCCCTTGTTCTTGAACTTGTGGGGCTGGAAGTCACTAGTGCAGAACTGGCCTTTAGTGCCGGTTCGTGACGGCCTTTAGTGCCGGTTCGCCAACCAGCACTAAAGAGTGGGGACTAAAGGTCCCCCCCTTTAGTACTGGTTCATCATGAACCGACGCTAAAGAGCCACCACGTGGAACGAGCCAGGCCCGGGTGCGTGTAGAACATAAGTACCGGTTGGGAACACCAACCGATACTAAATGTTTGGGTGTTTTTTTAAAATTTTGCTTTAATTTTGTGTTTTCAATTTGGCTTTATTTTCAATTTAATTCTTTTTTGTTTGCTGGTATTTCACGATACTACAAATTGTACACATTATGCATATATATAAATAGATTTTCTCATACGTAGAACCGCATATATATATATATATATATATATATATATATATATATATATATATATATATATAATATCATCGAATGCCTCACAGCCAACACCATTAACTATTCACACATACACATGTATATACATATACAATTTCTCCTACATGTTGCCTTGGTGCCTTCGGAGCATGCACGATTACAAGTGGTTCATGGGGGCGGTAGCGGGTAATAGTATTCTCCTTTGTGATCTATGACCTGGTCGAGCAAAAATCCGGCTATTTCCTCTTGAAGTGCTAGTATGCGGTCCGCTGGTAGGAGCTTATCCCGCACCTCACTGAACTGTTAAGAAGGAGATCAATATGCATGTGTATTAGTTGTGTTACAAGATATCAATAATGGTGTGAATAGAGTTCTGACAATGTACCCAGTCCTTTCTTTGAGATCTGCTCCTTTCGGACGCCATCATGCGAATGTTCTCGCAAACGTAGAATGCACACAGATCATTCCCCGACGCCTGCTTCAGGGCCTTTACGAGAATGGAATTGAATCAGATAATGATTAATCAAGCATGATAATTAATTAATGGTATTGAAACAAGAATTAAAGAGATGGCTAGCTAGCTAGTACTACTTAATTACTTACCCTTGGTCGATGCCAAAACAACTTTTTTGGCCATTTGCCTGGATTCACCTTGATGAACTTTGCCCAAGCCCTGCATGTCGGCAAAGAAAATCAATAAAGGGTTTATTAAATAGTTCATATCAGGAAATGACGAACTAATAATAGGCCGAGATATAGTTAATAATGATTGAAATTACCTGTTGACTATCCCCTTCATGATGGTGTAGTCTTTATCTTCTTTAAGTAGCGAGTCGAGTACTTCAACTGTTGCTTTGTCAACTTTAATGACTAACAAGATCCAGTGGAAACTGCATGCGCACACGTTTGCATGTCTTAATTAAGCGGGCATGTGCATAAAATTAATCAACTATCGTAAACCGTATACACTTAATTATTCACATCTAGCTAGCTAGTAAGCAAAAATAGAATTTGTATTAACTCACCGGAAGTTCTAAGGAAGTAGTATATCTTCATTGGTATTGAGGCACTTCAAGAACTCTAGTATGCTTTCCTCTACACTTGCTTGAGAAGTTGCAAGATTCCATGTGTACTCATTAATGGTATTTGGGTTAATGAACCCAATGCCATAGCGTCCAGATTTTTTCATTTCATACATCTTCATCCTGCATATAATACCACAGAAAAGAATATATAGTGAGGATAATTACATGTAATGATTGATACAAAATTACAGAAAGAAATCACTTACAGACAATACAAACTGACGAGAGATTTTTCGAGTGCATCTTGATTGTATAACTGAAATAGTCCTGAATACTCAACGCACAGAGCTTTCTCATGGTAGTAATGCTCCTTCTTGACATTCACCTTGAGGGACTCTCGATTGGTAATCTTGGTAATGTTCATGTACCATTGATGCAATTCATACATTCTCGTTGGGAGATTCTTGACCTTGTCTGGCTCGACCAAAGGTTGGCCCCGGACATATTTCCGTTTTATTTCCTCCTCTCTAAGCGGAGACATGGGCTCAATTTTGAGGAGTTGTCCAACAGAGATCTTGAGCATTTCAGCATGCATTATATGCTCCTCCGTTATTACCACATCGCCTAGCTGGGGAACTTTAACGATTTGCCCACAATAATATTAGGTGTGCGGCCTCCTCTCATGTGTTGTTGGCACAACAAGTGGGGGGATCGATTGCGCCTCCTGTTCTCCCAGCTGGGGAATGGTTTTCCCGCATTTTTTGCCCGCTGCTTGTTGGCTCGAGCTCGAGCTTGCTTCCTTATTTAGCCGTTCTCGATGTAGTTTCCTGATTTGGCGCTCATAGTCCGAGTCAACAGGCTTGGGAGCTGGTTCTCTAGCCATACAAATGAAGTGGTCAATTGTTTTCTCAGGCACTTTCTCCTTTGGCGGCGGTGCCGGTTTCGGTGCAAAATGGGCGTCCACTTGGGCCTGCACTATGGCTGTGCTTTGCTCCTTAGTCATGTCGTAAGGCCTCTGAGGAAGAGGAGCGAGGCTTGGACCATATTTATATTGATTCTCTCCGCCTGTACTTCCTGAACTACCTCAACTCGTACCGCTACGCACCATAGCTGCGGCGTATCTCTTCTGCGATTGCTGAGACGGCGGAGACAGCTGATGTGGCTGAGTTGGACCAGGAGAAGTGGCCCAACGATGTGCCGGACTTGAAGCAGGAGGTGTGGCCTGACATGGTGCTGGACTTGAAACCGGAGAAGTGGCATGACGCTGTGCCGGACTTGAAACCGGAGGAGTCAGCTCACGCGTTCGGGGACTTGGAGGAGGTGGCGGACTTCGAGGAGGAGTCGGTTCACGCGTTCGTGGACTTGGAGGAGCGGGAGTCTGCTGACTCGGTGGCGGACTTCGAGGAGGAGTCGGCAGATGACGCGGTGTCGGTGGACTTCGAAAGATGATGCAATCCTTTCTCCATAGGATGATACGATGTATGGCCTCTCCCAGTGTGCGCTCGTCTTCACCTCTAGGAATGTCAAGCTGTAGCCCCGTATATGGGTCCACCACTTCATCAACCATGACACAAGCATAGCCGTCTGGAATCGGGATGCAATGGAAGGTTCGTTCGGGGGTAATTGTAAAAGCAATGCCGTCCGCCACCTTCATGGATATGTTCTTCATTTTGGAGTGTAGCTCACACTTAGTGTTCTCTATGATGTCATCCACAGGGTATGTATCTAGCAGTGTGTCGCCCAGGGCAGAACCAACGCTGCTTCTCGGCATGGATGGGACGGTGCTATCCAATGCTGGATGATCATCCGCTTGATGCTGCCGCTGCTAAGACCCCTTTCCTCGCTAAGTGAGTCGATCTGCTGCTGCTGCTGCTGGAATTCGAGTGCCAGGTCTGCATGCCTTGCTTCTAGGCCTTGAAGGCGTTTTGCATCCTGCTTCCTCTGCTCCTCCTCTAGCTTCCTTTTCTTCTCCTCCTCCATCTTCCTTCTTGCACGGGTCCTGTAGTCCTCGTTCCATTCTGAAAAGCCCTCATACCAGGGAATAACACCCTTGCCTTGTGTTCTTCCCAGGTGTCCAGGATTTCTCAGGGCGCGCGTAAGCTCGTCGTTCTCTCTGTTGGGCGTGAACACCCCCCTTCGAGCTTCTTCTATTGCGTCAAGTATCTTTTGTTCGGCTCCTTTTAGATTTGCCTTCCGTGAAACTTCGCCTGTCTTCGGGTCCAACGCCCCCCCCCCCATGCACACGAACCAAGTTATGCACATGGGGGCCAGTTCCTAGTAACCGGAGTGACCCCTGCATCCTCCATCTCTTGCTCATACTTATCCCACTTAGGCAATCCCACCGCGTAGCCACCTGGACCCAGCCTATGGAACTGCGTCTTTTTTGCGGCATTTGCCTTGTTTTTCATCGACTGTTCCTTAGATAATTCTGAATCCTTGAAGGTCACGAAATTGTCCCAGTGTTCTCTTTGCTTCTCCAGTGTTCCCGTGAATTCTGGAGCCTTCCTTTCTGCAGCGAGGTAGTTGGCCCATACAGTTTTCTTGTGGGTGTTGAATGTAATTGCCATCTTCTTAAGAGCAGCGCTCTTGACTTTCTCCACATCTGCTGCAGTGAAATGATCTGGTAGGGTGAAATGCTCCATCAGAGATTTCCAAAGATCGTTTTGGCTTTGTCGTCGTCCCAAGTAACACCTGGATGTTTAGTCTTTGGCTCTTTCCATTCTTGAATGGAGATCGAGAGTTTGTCCTTCACAAGAACTCCGCACTGACGAGTCCACTTGTCCGCAACGTTCTTAGGCGTGAGGGGTTCGCCAGTAGTTTTGGTGGATTCGATGTTGTACTTTACACCATCCTTCAACAATCTGCCCGGGCCTCGGTTTGTCCTGTTGTCTGTAGAAGCAGATTTGCTCGATCCGGAGGGCTGAAAGAAGAAAGATCGATTCGTTAATATATATTCAATAAAAAAACATGTGATGATCACCATGATGCATGCTTATATAAATATACCTCGCCGGTAATCTTTGTTATTTGAAGATCAGCATTGTCTGTGTCATCACAAACATTGTCTGTGTCATCATAATCATAATCATAATTCATGACTTCATCAGCTCGGTCGTCGAGATCGAATATCTTTTCATCACCCTCTCCGGTATTGTTCAGATATTGGGAGCCGTCATCTGCTTCATTCAGATCATCTAGCCTGTGAGGGCTGCGTATGATGTCGAACAATTCCTCTTCTCTCTCTCTGCCGGTATTGTCCGCCATAGCTTTTACTTAACTAATACAGAAGAAATATAAAACAATTTAATTAGTATTCAAATTACAATGCATGGATGCAATCAATAAGGAAAAAGTGAATCTCGAATACATTGTCTCGAATATATAATCTCGAATACATCATCGTCTTAATATATATAATCTCGAATACATCGTCTCGAATATTATATATCGAATACATCACTGGCTAGGTACCTAATTAAGATCGAGTACTACAGAAGAATCTAGGCCACTCGCGGTCCCTGGTGCACATGCGGTGGACACCCAAAGAGAAGGAACCGTCACATGATCATATCTCCGGTCATCTGCCTAAAGAACCTGCCAAGTATTGAAGAACCTGACGTCCATAGCAGCCATGTAGCGATGGACGTGCTCGTCCTCTGCACCGAATGTGGCCCACGCGAATGCCACCAAAGGACATCAGGGTTGACGACGGCACCCGAGGCCGGGTTCCTCACCAAGCGGCGCGCCCCTCCAGGTAGCACCTCCCAGTGCCAGCCCGGCGGAGCCCAGTCCCGAACATGGGTCCTCTGAAGCAGGACGTCGTCGCGAACGGGTCGACGGCGAGGATGCGGGCCGGGCATATCGTCGAGAACAAATACTATATGCCTGCAAAAAGTAACATTTTTTAAATGATTGGATTGTGATAACTAAAATTCTATATATATGCAAATTCTAACAATTTGACATTAATCTAATTCATCTAACTAAAACTAATTATAAAATTTCCTGATTATATAACTAACATTTTATAACAATTATAATATATATATATATATATATAACTAAAAACAGAAAAATTGCTAACATTTCTATAAATATTTCTATAACTAAAAAACAGAAAAAATTTATAACATTTCTATATAACTAACATTTCTAATATTTATATAACTAAAGAACGGAATAATTTCTAACATTTCTATAACTAAAGAACAGAAAAATTTATAACAAACTAACTAATGTGTGTGTGCGTGTGTGTGTGTGTGTGTGTCTCTCTCTCTCTCTCTCTCTGTGTGTGTGTGTGTGTGTGTGTGTGTGTGTGTGTTTGTGTGGACATGGCGGCCGGGGCGAGCTCACCGGCGCGGCGACGACGGGGCGGCGACGACGGGGCGACGGGATGGGACGGCGACAACGGGGCGGCCGGGGCGTGGCGACGGGG
>NC_041385.1:841135553-841144284 GCF_002162155.2 Triticum dicoccoides
GAGGGAAGAAACAAAGAGGGAAAGTGAATTTTTTTCAACTGTAGTATATATAGGATGGACCTTTAGTACAGGTTGGAGCCATCAACCGGTACTAAAGGTCTGTTTTGGCCAGGCCAAGCGGCGGGAAGCGCCGCCCCCCTTTAGTACCGGGTCGTGGCACCAACCGGTACTAAAGGGGGGTCTTTAGTACCGGTTGGTGCCACGACCCGGTACTAAAGGGGGTGCGCTGGAGCAGTGCGGTGCGGCAAGTTTAGTCCCACCTCGCTAGTCGAGGGGCTACCGCACTGGTTTATAAGCCCCAGTGCGGTAGCTCTCTCGAGCTCCTCTCCTAAGCAGGCCTACTGGGCCTACCTGTTCTGTGCTGCCCTGTGGGCCTATTGGGCCTTTGCGGGCCTACATCCTGGCCCAACAAAATGTTGTGTTTCTAGTCGTATGCAGGCCGCTTTGGCCTAGTAGGCGGGCTTTTTTATTTTCTTAATTTTGTTTGCTTTATTATTTTTGTTTTATTTATTTTTGAGTTGTTTTTTTGCTGTATTTAGAGTTTCTTTATGAATATTTTTGCTTTAGGTACAAAAAATTACAAACTTTCTGTTAGTGCCGGTAGTTTTCAAATTTGAATAGTTTAAATTTTGAATTATTTGAAATTTGTGTGAATCACTAGTTTGTGAATAACTTAACTTTGAAAAAATATTTTTTAGTGATTCTTTTTTCTTATGTTTAATATTAGTGTGTTTTATCATTATATTCAATTTGGTAATGCTTAGGTTATTTTAAAAAATGAAATGCCTTTGTAACAGATGAGTTTTCGTCGGAAACCCTGATACTTCGAAAGAGATTGTCCATTTTGTACACGAAGTGCATCCAGTTTTTGTCGTAACCCTCTCTACTTTTTTGCACATGCTATTTGGATGAAATTACGATACCATGCCAACTTTCAACCTTTTCTGAGTTCATTTGAAATGCTTTTCAATTTCAGGGTCATTTAGCTGGAAAAAATCAGTAAATGCATGAAAGAATTTGTTTGCCCATAAAATTTCTTCACGTTTGAAATGCCTAAACACATAACTAACCTAACTATTACAGAGATTCCCTCCTGGGTGTGAAACACAGAAGAAAGTGATGATAGTGAAGCCGATCACATCCCAGATCTTTGGGTGTGAAACTTTTTCTTCACGTGTGTCCCTTTGCGCCGTAGCCATGGAAAATCTTCATCATTTAACTGGATGCTCGGGTCAATATTCACTGTGAATGGAGCAATTTCATCAAACTTTTCATAATATTCTGACATGTCTGTCTTGTCATCCACTCCCACGATGTTTCTTTTTCCTGAAAGAACTATGTGGCGCTTTGGCTCGTCGTATGATCCATTCGCTTCCTTATCTTTTCTTTTTTCTCGGCCTGGTAGACATGTCTTTGACATAAAAAACCTGCGCCACATCATTGGCTAGGACGAATGGTTCGTCTGCATACGCAAGATTGTTGAGATCCACTATTGTCATTCCGTACTGCGGGTCTTCAGTTACCCCCCCCCCTCGTGTCATATTGACCCATTTGCACCAATAAAAAGGGACCTTCAAATCACCTCCATAATTAAGTTCCCATATGTCCCCTATGTAACCATAATATGTTTCCTTTCCCCTGTTGGTTGTTGCATCAAAGCGGACACCACTGTTTTGGTTGGTGCTCTTCTTATCTTGGGCGATCGTATAAAATGTATTCCCATTTATCTGGTACCCTTTGAAAGTCATTATATTCTAAGATAGTAACTGGGACAGCGAGTACAGGTAATTTTGAATATCGCCATCATTCATAGCACGTTTCTGCAACCAACCGGCGAAAGACCTCGTTTGTTCGCGTGTAATCCAGTCGTCAGACTTCTCCGGGTGTTTGGAGTGTAGAAAATTCTTGTGTTCCTCCATATACGGAGCCACCAAGGCGGAGTTCTGTAGATCTGTGTAGTGTGCTTCAGTGAGAGAATGCCCGTCCATACATATTATTTGATGCCCTCCTAGCGTGCCTTTTCCATCCAGTCTGCCCTTATGCCGCGATTCAGGAACACCAATCGGCTTAAGGTCAGGAATAAAGTCAATACAAAACTCAATGACCTCCTCATTTTCATGGCCCTTCGAGATGCTTCCTTCTGGCCTAGCACGGTTATGAACATATTTCTTCAAGACTCCCATGAACCTCTCAAAGGGGAACATATTGTGTAGAAATACAGGACCCAAAACGTTAATCTCTTCGCAAAGGTGAACTAGGACGTGCGTCATGTTGTTGAAGAAGCACTAGTAGAAAAAGGACCTAATGTGAGACACATTAGTGCCGGTTCGATTTTGGCCCGGTAGTAATGGTACCATTAGTGCCGGTTCGAACGGCTATGCATTAATGTCGGTTCATTTTGAACCTTTAGTACCGTTTCGTGCCACGAACCGGTACTAAAGGGGTGGTGGCAGGCTGGCATTAGGCCGGGGCCTCGCGATCACCTTTAGTACCGGTTCGTGGCACAAACCGGTACTAAAGGGCTAACCTTTAGTATCGGTTCGTGCCACGAACCGGTAATAAAGGGGTTTGACCTATAGTACCGGTTCGTGGCACAAACCGGTACTAAAGGGCAATTTTCAATCTCTACACCGCCCCTGTATATCGCCATTTCAGTTTTGAAAAATACAAAAGAAAATGATAAAAAATTCAAAAATTAAATTCTTCGAGATGTAGTTATATTACTACATCTACTAGTTAGGAAAATTAAAAAACTTGAATTTGGACATGTTTTGCAAAAAGTGTAGGGAAAATGTACAACGGCTATAACTATTGCATACGATGTCGGAAAAAACGTATAATATATCAAAAAATTCAGCACGAAAATCCGCATCTGATTTTGATCGCCTACGGCCTATTTGCAATTTTTTAGAATCTTCAAATTCCAAAAGGAGAAAAAGATATGCTCAAATTTAAGTTTTTTTTAGTTTTGGTTAAATCTGGTCAAACTACTTATTCAAGAAGTATTAATGTTACTACATACTTATTCAAGAATATTAGTGTTACTAAATAATTATTTCAATTTTTTGAATTTTGGTCAAATCTGGTCAAACTATGGTCAAACTTATTTAAGAAATATTAATGTTACTAAATAATTACTGTTTTTTAGAATAATAGTTTCAAACTCAAACGGTGATATGTGTGACCTAATGCTCAAGCTAAACTGCTGTGGGTTAATAGGATTTACAGCTTACAGTTGTCACGAAAACAACAAGTGCAGACTTGGAAAGCAGGGGGAATAGAACTCCAAAGTTAAGCGTGCTCAGGCTGGGGGCGTGAGAGAATGGGTGTCCGGTCGATAAGTTAGACGATTTGGAATGAGTGATCCACACTTGAGTAGTTAAGAGGGGCGATTAGAGACTAAATCATCAAATAATTCAGAAAATTGAAAATTGAAAAAAAAATCAATTTTTTTTCAAATTTTTCAAAAAAATCAGAAAAGAAATACCTTTAGTACCGGTTGGTAACACCAACCGGTATTAAAGGTCTCCATACCACGGCGCGAGCTCACGCCACGTGGTGGGCCTTTAGTGGCGGTTCGTGCCAAACCGCTACTGAAGGGGGGGGGGCTTTAGTCTCCACTCTTTAGTGTCGGTTGCAGAACCGGTATTAAAGGCCCTTATCAACCGGTATTAAAGCTCCGTTTTCTACTAGTGAAGGATGGTGGGAACACCAACTCGAAACTGACAAGACATTGCACCAAATCATTCTGTAACCTTGGTATGATTTCTGGATCGATTATCTTCTGAGAGATTGCATTGAGGAATGCATATAGCTTCACAATGGCTAATCGAACGATTTCCGGTAGAAGCCCCCTCAATGTAACCGGAAGGAGTTGCGTCATAATCATGTGGCAGTCATGAGACTTTAGGTTCTGAAACTTTTTCTCTACCATATTTATTATTCCCTTTATATTCGACGAGAAGCCAGACGGTACCTTCATGCTGAGCAGGCATTCAAAGAAGATTTTCTTCTCTTCTTTGGTAAGAGCATAGCTGGCCTGACCCTGATGTATGCCGTCTTTTCCGTGCATACGTTGCTGGTCCTCCCATGCCTCTGGTGTATCTTTTGTCTTCCCATACACGCCCAAAAAGCCAAGCAGGGTCACGCGAAGATTCTTCATCGCGTGCATCACGTTGATTGCGGAGCGGACCTCTAGGTCTTTCCAATATGGCAGGTCCCAAAATATAGATTTCTTCTTCCACATGGGTGCGCGTCCGTCAGCGTCCTTCGGAACAGGTTGTCCGCCAGGACCCTTTCCAAAGATTACCTTCAAATCCTTGACCATATCATGTACATCAGCACCAGTATGGTGGTGAGGCTTCGTTCGGTGATCCGCCTCACCTTTGAAATGCTTGCCTTTCTTTCTTACGGGATGCCTGCTCGAAAGAAATCGACGATGTCCCAGGTACACATTCTTCCTACAACTCTCCAAATATATACTATTGGTATCATCCAAACAGTGCGTGCATTCGCGGTATCCCTTGTTTGTCTGTCCTGAATGGTTACTAAGAGCAGGCCAATCATTGATGGTCACGAACAGCAACGCCTTTAGGTCAAATTCTTCCTGTCCATGCTCATCCCACTCACGTACACCTGTTCCATTTCACAGCTGTAATAGTTCTTCAACTAATGGCCTTAGGTACACATCAATGTCGTTGTCGGGTTGCTTAGGGCCTTGGATGAGCACTGGCATCATAATGAACTTTCGCTTCATGCACAACCAAGGAGGAAGGTTATACAAACATAGAGTCATAGGCCACATTCTATGGTTGTTGCTCTGCTCCCCAAAAGGATTAATGCCATCTGCGCTTAGACCAAACCATACATTCCGTGGGTCACCTGCAAACTCCTCCCAGTACTTTCTCTCGATTTTTCTCCACTGCAAACCGTCAGTGGGTACTCTCAACTTTCCGTCTTTCTTACGGTCTTCTGCGTGCCACCGCATCGCCTTCGCATGCTCTTTGTTTTGGAACAAACATTTCAACCGTGGTATTATAGGAGCATACCACATCACCTTGGCAGGAATCTTCTTCCTGGGACGCTCGCCCTCGACATCACCAGGGTCATTGCGACTGATCTTATAACGCAATGCACCGCATACCTGGCAAGCGTTCAAATCCTCGTACTCACCGTGGTAGAGGAAGCAGTCATTAGGGCATGCATGTATCTTCTGCACCTCCAACTCTAGAGGGCGGACAACCTTCTTTGCTTCATACGTACTCTCGGGCAATTTGTTGTCCTTCGGAAGCATATTCTTTATCATTACCAGCAACTTTCCAAATCCCTTGTCAGACACACCATTCTTTGCCTTCCATTGCAGCAATTCCAGTGTGGTGCCCAACTTTTTTTGTCAGCTTCGCAATTCGGGTACAATAATTTCTTGTGATCCTCTAACATGCGCTACAACTTCGTCCTCTCCAGATCACTTGCGCAGTTTCTCTTTGCATCGGCAATGGCCCGACCTAGATCATCAGCGGGCTCATCTGATGCCTCTTCTTCAGCTTGTTCCCGCATTGCCGGCTCAGCTTCTTCCCCCATTTAAATGCAACAACAAATGCGATCAAGATCGCAACTAAGGTAACAATTGATCCAACAGCATAATGATATCAAGCCACACTATCAATGGCAGATTTTCTAATCTTTCTAATCTTCAACCTCATTTTCTCCATCTTGATCTTGTGATCATCGATGATATCGGCAACATGCAAATCCAATTCCATCTTCTCCCCCTCAATTCTTTTCAACTTTTCTTTCAAATACTCGTTTTCTCTTTCAACTAAATTTAACATCTCGACAATAGGGTCGGTTGGAATTTCCGGTTCACGTACCTCCTAGATAAAAATATCTATGTCAACTTGATGGGCATAATTTGTCATAAACACGAAATGCAACAACTAGTTTTAAAAGAGAATATACCACATCCGAATCATAACAAGGTCGAGGGCTGACGGGGACGGATATCAAAACCATGGCACTATGTATAACAAACAACGTACGGGTAAGATAATTATACGAGTAACTATATATCCAAACCACACAAACATCAATTTGGTAATGTAAAACATTCATGAACAAGAGCCTCACCACAAGGTGGTGCCGGCGACGGGACGGTGCGGGCGATCGACGGTGGTTACGACGGAGATTTAGAAGGCACTAAGTAAACCACACCTACATATGCAAACTAAGGGTTATTTTTGACCTCAAATTGCATATAAATCAAATACTAGCAAATATAATTCCTTCCATATCAATCACTATACAAAGCATTGCAAGAGCTAATCTAGCAATGAGAGTTGAAAGGACAAAGTTGCTAACCTTTGTGATCATTTGAATGGATGGGGGCCTTCAAATCTTGACAAATTTTGGGCAAAATTTGTGAGGAGCTCGAGGAAGAGAGGGGAAGAACAGAGGAAGTGAGGGGAAAGGGGAAGAACAGAGCGGCTCGGGTGGACGAAGGGTTTATGTACGTCGACCTTTAGTACCGGTTCGTGCCACGAACCGGTACTGAAGGTGCTGGACGGGCCCTAGACTGACAAAATCCTGCCACCACTCTCTTTAGTACCGGTTCGTGGTACGAACCGGTGCTAAAGGTTCGCCACGAACCGGTACTAATGAGAGCGGCCGGCTAGCCGTTGGAACCGGCACTAATGGACACATTAGTGCCGGCTCAAAATCAAACCGGCACTAATGTGTCTCAGATTTGCCCCTTTTTCTACTAGTGAGTTCTTCTTCTGTATCAGATTGGCACTCGATCCTCCCTCAATACCTCGAGCATGTATGTCCTTTGCTCTCGCCTTTTCTTCCACATCAAGAGCATCAATGATATCCAAAACGGAAAACTCCTGCCTCTTATGCTTCAGTAAGGTAGCAAAGTTCCTCCACGAAGGAGGAAGCTTAGTGATAATACCTCCGGCAACAAACTTGTCCGGTAGCATACAATTGAAGTGCTCAAGTTCTCTAGCAAATGACTGTATCTCATGAGCTTGCTCAACCACGGAGCGCTCTTCAGTCATCCTGTAATCATAGAATTGCTCCATGATGTACAGCTCAGCCCAGCATCCGAGACCCCAAACTTGGCCTCGAGTGCATCCCACGTATTCTTTTCCATTATCAATTGACGCATAAGCATCAACTATGTTCATCCGCCACCCAACCTCGTTGCTCCCTTTCCTCATATTAGATATCCCAGCGTGTTGATTTTCTGAACCCACGTATATTTAGGTAGATGTGATTTGTTGCAGAAAAGTGATGTGGTACTATTCATTAAAAGGCGAACCTTATTTTCTAGCACATATGTGATCTAGTTCAGTTGGTGTCAGCCTTAAACTTTGAAGAACAGGTCCTGAGCTTGATCCCACTTCAGGCGGTCATGTAACGAGAAAAAAAAGATATTTTGTGCAAGCATAATGTCCCACGATATCAGATTCATTATGAAGAACATGCTGCAACGCATCATCTTTCTACAAAATGAACATAAAAAATACGTTGCAATTTAGGCGTGTTCATATTTTCTTTGTTGGGCATAATCTTTCACTAATTTCTTTTAAGTATAATCCTTTTTAATGGAATTTAAGTATAATCCTTTCATTAATTACCATGACGTCCTCACACGTTTTAGTTGGGAATCAGATCCTTCCTTTTCTAATTTAGTAGCCCCAACACATTGAAGCCTACAGATCTTTCTTTTAATTATCCTACCTTTTTACCTCAAATCCTTCATGTAAAATTTCTTAAGATCACAATCTTCCTTTTAGTTATTCCACCGGTTTACCCATAATTCTTTCTTTATTTAGCCACATCCGTTTAAATATTCTCTTCAAGCCCACAATCCTTCCTTCATTAGCTCATTCGCTTAATTAGCTCGCCCTAAACATGATGACTGTCACTTGTATATTTAGAGCAAGTTGGGATTAGTAATGTGAAAGGCACATAGGTCATTGGTTGTTATATCAAAGAGCTAGACAGGAGGTCATGTGTTTAATTTCCACAATGTTGATTATTTTGACCAACTTATTTTTCGCGGTTTCTATAAAAGCCCATAAAATTAAAGGCCCATCAATGTACAAGTACCCGGCCCAAATAGCTTAGCGTGTAAACCAAACGAAAAGGACTAAACCAAACCAAGAATACCTATTCCCTTTAATAGTAGGTATAGATATAGATATAGATATAGATATAGAATAGATAGATTAGTCCGGCCTTCTACCTTGGAATTGATCATATTATTGTTGGAAATATACCCTAGAGGCAATTATAAAAGTATTATTATTATATTTCCTTGTTCATGATAATTGTCTTTTATTCATGCTATAACTGTATTATCCGGAAATCGTAATACACGTGTGAATACATAGACCACAATATGTCCCTAGTGAGCCTCTAGTTGACTAGCTCGTTGTGATCAACAGATAGTCATGGTTTCCTGGCTATGGACATTGGATGTCGTTGATAACGGGATCACATCATTAGGAGAATGATGTGATGGACAAGACCCAATCCTAAGCATAGCACAAAGATCGTGTAGTTCGTTTGCTAGAGCTTTGCCAATGTCAAGTATCTCTTCCTTTGACCATGAGATCGTGTAACTCCTGGATACCGTAGGAGTGCTTTGGGTGTATCAAACGTCACAACGTAACTGGGTGACTATAAAGGTGCACTACAGGTATCTCCGAAAGTATCTATTGTTTTA
>NC_041385.1:841144294-841153374 GCF_002162155.2 Triticum dicoccoides
GCCTCCCCCCTCTCCCTTGCCCCTATATATAGTGGAGGGGTGGGAGGGCATCCATACCTGAGCCTTTGGCGCCTCCCTCCCTCCCGTGACACCTCCTCCTCTCCCGTAGGTGCTTGGCGAAGCCCTGCAGGATTGCCACGCTCCTCCATCACCACCACGCCGTTGTGCTGCTGCTGGATGGAGTCTTCCTCAACCTCTCCCTCTCCCCTTGCTGGATCAAGGCGTGGGAGACGTCACCGAGCTGTACGTGTGTTGAACGCGGAGGTGCCGTCCGTTCGGCACTTGATCATCGGTGATCTGAATCACGACGAGTACGACTCCATCAACCCCGTTCACTTGAACGCTTCCGCTTAGCGATCTACAAGGGTATGTAGATGCACTCCTCTTTCTACTCGTTGCTGGTCTCTCCATAGATAAATCTTGGTGTTACGTAGGAAATTTTTTGAATTTCTGCTACGTTCCCCAACAATTATTGCCTTTTCGTGTGCCTATTAGGAACTGTTGTGTAAGTTATCATATCCTTTTGTGCTAATTTTGGGTGCTTTGCTAGTCGCGCTCCTTCCATTCCTAATACGTGTCATGGTTATAGCTTCAAAGTAAAACCATGACAAGTATCATCGAACGGAGGGATTACCTATGGCTAATCTTAATCTATCTTTCATCACTTGGGCTCTCTGAGTTAATGCTGCACAAATCCAGGAAACCAAACTCAAGTAATATTTCTCCGCAAGAAGACTTTGATCTATTCTGCAGCGCGTGATAGACGTTCACGTTCACAAAAATTCCATGATCTGCTGGCGGCGTCCTCTCAGCTTTGCAATCGTTAATCTTCAACCTTACTGATCAAACGCAGCGTGACTGCTCTATTAGCCACCACACTTGCCTGCATTGCCCCTCCTAACACAATCAAAATCACTATAGTCTATGATCCAACTGACCACTCGTTGAAACCAGACTTCCTTGCTAACATCAACAATCTCAATGCTAATCGCCAGGATCCCTGGATGATCATTGAGGTTTTTAACCTTTTTTTTTTTGCCCTGGAAAAAAACAGCCTCAGTTTTAGATAAACTATTGCTACCATGTTCAATGATTCAATCGATAATCTTGGCCTGATCAAAATCGCACTCCTGGACTACTAGTTTTATTTGCTATAGTAACCGTGACCATGACACACTTCAAAAACTAGATCGGGTGTTCAAAACTAATGCCCAGGATACCACACTTTCATCTATGACGCGTTTCTTTTCTGACCATGTTCCCAAAAAAATACATGTCCACGCACGCCTTGTGTTCGAAAATTTGGAAGGGCACCAAGGTGCGGGGGCATGCACCTAACCGTCACATGATGCTTCGTGATCTGTAAACTCATTTGAAAGATAAAATTGGCAATGCATGTATGCTTGTATTTAAGTAACCTTAGTTTTCCCCATAAAAAACACTACTGTATGTTTCAATATATTTTGTTAAGCTTTGTAGGAGTAATCTGTTGCAGTAAATTTGGTTTTAGGTCCGTCTATGTCACATCTAGATGTGAGATAATACTTCACATCTAAGTAAAAGCGTGTCCCACGCCCGCCTGGGTGGCCGGCCTATACGCAAATCTGGGCGCAAGCTCCCCTAAAAAAATCTAGTCGCTAGCTACGCATACAAAAAAAAAATCTGATTGCTAGCTTTTTCTGGAAAAAAAACTAATCGCTAGTGTTAACGTCGATTTGTTAGCTTTTGCACCTGATCATTATACATTTACAAGTACGTCTCTCATCCCTAGCTTCTAGGACACCAATGATTTATTTTTATTTTTTTACCTTTTGGTTTTTATGTTTTCCACTCTTATATTTTATGATTGATTTTCAGTAAGGAACAACGTTTGGTCAAGACATATTTCAAAAAACATGTTCACGAAATTACATAAAAAATTCAAATTATGGAACATGACAACGTATACCAAAAATGTTCTGACATACGGTGACTCAGTTAACAAGCCTTAAATATATGATGATCATTTTTGAATAAACACTAATTTTTCTGCAATTCAATCGAACATTTTCTTATATATAATGAACAAAAAGAGAACTTTTTTATATACATTGAAATAAAAGCGAGCATGAAAAAACAGAAAAAAGAAAACCACAAAGAAAAAATAGATAAATAAGAAGAGAACAAAAGGCGAACACATTTTGATTTTTTTAATAAAATTGATAAACACAAACAAGTTTAGAAAAAGGGAAAAGCTATCGTTCAGCCGGCGGGTCACACGAGAACCTCCGCCGTCTTGTACGTGAGACGTGTGTCCTGCATGGGCCCACTCAGCACTATCTCTACAACGACTGATTTCTTCCTTCCCCTTCAATCTATATCTCACGAACGGATAGAGGCAACCGGCCATGGGAATCGTTCCGTCGACCTAGGAATCGATGCCATGGCAGCCGGGTCTGGCGCGGGAGCCGCTGCTACTGTTGTAGGGTGATCGGCCATCTGGTGCACCCGAGATCGGCACGGCCGTCGCCGACCTCCTCATCGGAAGTGGCCGCTCAAGCTCCTGCAGGCTGCAGCAATGCCCGTCTCGCCGGATCTGGCCGAACAAGCTCCTGCAGCAATGCTCGCAAAGTCGGCCAGCATGGCGCCAAGCTCGTGTGGCACAGATGACGAGGCATCAGAGGCGGTTTTGTTTCTGCAGCAAAGCGCATGTTGCAAATGCAACAAGCCTCTTTGTTGCAAAAGGGGTCTGTTTCAGAAAAAAACTATTCGAGTTATTATTTTGCAACAAGGCCTTTGTTGTGAAAATTTTCTGCAACAAGACCTCTATTGCGGATTTTTTTTTTGCTACACGATCTTTGTTGTGAATTTTTTTTTGCAACAAGATCTCTGTTGCGGAAATTTTGTGCAACATCATTCTTGTTGCAAAAATGATGGTGACTCACATGGGCACATCCGATGCCTATTGACGTGTCCATCCAATGCTTCGCGAGGCGGAAGATATTTTTTCATTATCCGCCGACCGGCGTGTAGGACTGCCCTTAGAAAAACGAACGAGTTTACGAATTTTGGAACATTTATCGAAACTTGTGAATTGATGAAAAAGGGAAAAAGAATACGAGAAAAAGAAGAAAATGAGATCAACTTTTGAAAAATAGAAAAATTAAAATGAGAGGAAAACAATGAAAAAATAATGGTAAAATAAAGAAACAACAAAATATGAAGTGAACAAAACAAAACAAAAAAATGTACCCGAGCTATTTGGTCCGGCTCATCCGTGGTTTGTTCATTGTTGACGTTAGACGCCCAGTGGCAAGTCGAGCGTGGACTTGCAATTGGGACTAAAAAAGGTTAGGCCCTAGTTGCTTGTCGAGTTTAAACTTGCAACTGGGACAAAAAGGGATGGCCCCAGTTGCGAGTCGAGGATGGACTTGAAGTTGGGATGAGAAAAGGTCGTGCCCTAGTTGTGAATCGACGGTGGACTTGCAACTAGACAAAAAAACGTCGGGCCCCAGTTGTAAATCGATGGTGGACTTGCAATTGGGACTAAAAAAGTCGGGGTCCAGTTGCGAGTTGAGGGTGAAATTGCAACTCGGATAAAAAGGTTGGGCCCTAGTTGCGAGTCGAGGGTGGACTTGCAACTCAGACAAAAAAAGGTTGGGCCTTAGTTACGAGTCAAGGGTGGACTTGCAACTCCGGCAAAAAAGGTTGGGCGCTATTTTGCGAGTTGAGGGTGAACTTGCAACTTGGACAAAAGAAAAGTTTAGCCCCATTTGTGAGTCGAGAGTGGACTTGCAACTAGGAAAAAAGGCTGGGCTCCAGTTATGAATCGAGGGTGGACTTCCAACCGGGACAAAAAAAGGTCGGACCCCAGTTACCACCCAAGGGTGGACTTGCAATTAGGACAAAAAGATGTCGGGGCCCAGTTGAGGGTAGATAGTGAAATTGCAACCGAAAAAAGGTCGGGCACCAGTTGCGACTCGAAGGGTGGACTTGCAATTGGAACAAAAAAAAAGGTCATACCCCTAGTTGCGAGTTGAGGGTAGACTTGCAACTTGGACAAAAAAAGCCCAGGTCCTAGTTACGAGTAAGGGGGCATTGGAACTGGGACAAAAAATGTTGGGCCCCAGTGGCGAGTCGAGGGTGGACTTGTAGCTAGAAAGAAGGTCGGGACCCAGTTGCGAGTCGAGGGTGGACTTGCAACTCGGACAGAAAAGGCCAGACCCTAGTTGCGAGTCGAGGGTGGACTTGCAACTAGGACGAAAAAAGGTCAGGCCCTAGTTGTAAGTAGGCGACAAAAGTGAAGCCAAACAGGCCTAGGCCAACAACAAGATACGCAATAAACAAACAGCAACAAGCGAGATGGAAGATAGAGCGCTTGCACGAAAATTACTGGAACTAAATTGAATGATAAATTTGTTTTGAGAATGCCTCTCCCCACTCTCAATTACGTTGCTTCAAAAAAATTACAGCCGTTTGACACACGGACAAACCAACCCATAAGAAATGCACAAAAGAAACTGGTTGTTTTCGTCATTGGGCCAGGCCCAACGGAAACAACGTGACACAACGACTACATGGGACATACTATCTTTTAATAAAAAAACATGGGAAATACTAATGCGATGGACAGTTGCACGAATCTTATTGCAAAGTTTTATCCTATGATGATGAACTTAGATGTGAGATAACTATTTCACATCTAGATGTGAAATTGCAAACCCGTTTTGTTTTTATATCTTGGTTTCTGATGTGTGGAACGAGCAACTCGTTCTGTCTTCAAAACTAATCAGTGTTATGCTTTCTCTCTTTTGTTATGCAAGCTTCTTCATTGTAGCAATTCAATCTGCGGTGAAATATATGGTAAGAAAAAAAGTAGTTAGTAATTGATTGATCGTTATGATTACAAGTTATGATAGATGCCAGCGAACTTCTCACGGCCCTGCAAATTTCAGTTAGCTGATAGCATCATATCCATTTGTGTAATCTGTATCGTCAGGTCCTTTCTAGGCAGAACGGCTACAGACTTGATAATTCTAGGCATGAAGATTATAGAATTTTTCTTTGGTCATCCAGCCATCATGGATAGGGAGTCGGAGACCCAAGTGTCTTCACGAAACCCACAATCTTAGCATGTAAAGCAGTGCGCACCATTACAAGCTCATCAATTTTGATTGTTTTGAAGCAGCCGCAACTTGTTAACATGCATTAAAATGGTATATTCAGATTCTACATACTTGGTTATACTTTTTGAGTTTAGGAATAATTTTATATGATCTGGAAGTTTAAATAAATCATTAAATGATATTTAATAAATACATCAATATTAATTCATCCAAACGCGAGTGAAAATGACATAATCATAAAATATACATTTTGATGATTATTTTGTGATATCCATATGTTTTTCTAAGCTAGTATGATTTAATTATGAATTTACAAAATGTTATTGGATTCTGTGGAATTTCCTGTTCAAAATTAAATCAAATGGAAAATCCCAGAATACTTGTATACCATTTGGAACCTAGCCATAATGCGTGACAGGAAAACGCGGCTACGGTAGCCAACCTGGCTGTCGTCGATTTGTATGGAATAGAAATAAGTCTTTTTTTCACCCTCAAATGTATATAGGTAGACAACTAATTCCCTAAGTCGAATGTGGTACTCTCACCATTTACTTATACAAGGCCACTAGGGAAAATACACTTTGCATCTATACAAGGCCACCAACAATAATCGAGACAAAAGTTAATGATATTTTCTCGAACTAGAAACCAATTTAATATTTGCATGCATGCAGTCATAACTCCAGTCAGCTTTCTATCCCTTCCTTGGATGCATGTGGTGTATTAATGATCTCACAAAGCGAAAAGGAAAGAGAATTTACAAAACAAGATATTAAATTTTATCTTGGTACCTGTAATATGAGTTTGTGACCTTGTATAAAAAATGAAGGAAGTATAATTTTGACCTCAAATTTCTAAAACCAAATAAATCACTCGCATAGGTGGGTTTTAAGCTTATTGAAGTGTATTGGTCTTTATTTCATTATTAAAAAGTTTTGGCACCTATTAATTGAGTGCCCAGCGCCAGCTTATATATTTTTTTGTTGTTTTTTGCATTTTTTAGAAAAACAATTTTCCATACACACAAAAAATATGGAAAAAATACATCAAAGATTTTCTAGTCCATGAGGTTCCAGGAAAGCAGCACGGGCTAGAAGGTGGTGCTCGTGGGCCTCATGAGCCCCAAGCTCATGGCCAGGGCACAAACTAGGGCCGTGTGGGCCCTACATGCACATCTCTACTGCCTCTCGACACCCCTAGCTTTATATTTACATAAAAATCACATCATATTTACCAAGTATTTTTCACCGGTGCACCTATCTGTTACGGCGTGCTCAAATCTGAAGCTTTTTTCCGGTACTTCGTGGGAGGGGAATTCATTACTGCAATGATCTATATCATCCTTACCGCCAGGATGTCAATTTGTGAGCAATCCTATTTGAACTATGAGTTCATAGCAGTGGCAATCTCTCCCATGTTCTTTAATACAATGGTCTTATGAGTTGTCACTAGTGCAGAGATGTCCTAAGACGACACATCTATCACACATTACTGGACTGAACTATGTGTGATGGATGAGTCACTAACGGCATCGTAATAAAATCGTTTCTAAGAAAATGAACTGTGTTCGATGGTTGATCCATCAAGCAAGATTCAGAAGAGAGTTGCGTGTGCAATACGCGGCATGCAATTCATACATATGAATTGTTTGCGATGAACCAAAATAACACAAACGGTTACCCAGAATAAGATGTGTGCCACAGATGGCATACAGGTCACTCGGATGAATTACGACGAGCCAAAATAACACAAACAGTTCGCCACAAGAAGAAATGTGTGATACCCGGCAAACTTGTCAGTAATCAGAATTTTATGGGAAAATCGATAAAATCACTGACGATTCCTGCTAATAAGATGTGTGAGCCGTGGGCAGGTAAGCAATTGTCTGCGGTTGTTTAAATCATCACCGACGTACGTGTTTCTTAGTTTAATCGTTTGTGATGTGATTTGCTCTGTTTGCACAACATCTATGCTCTGTATATAAAACATCACATATAAGTACTTAACAACATGATTGCATAACCAAATTAAACATCCAATTACGTACGTCACTATACATAACATTTGCACACCTCATGTGAGCATCTAGTTCTTCTTGTGACACTTGCCACTGCTCTGCTTGTGGCTTGATCCCTCGCCGTCTTCAGGAAGGAGGCACTTTCTCATGTCAACGACCCATGCGTACATCTCGTAGCCTGTGTACGCGTCCTTAGACGCATTGAGTTGATCTTCGTCCAGTTTTTTCCACCTAGGCCTTGTGTCAGGCAGGCTTGTTCTTGTTGCAGGCATCCTTCATGCTCTGTAGTAGGGATCCATGAAGGCCTCGGTGAGGTCAACCAGGGGGTCCTTCTGCTTCTTGTTACCCCTTATCTTTCACTAGTCCTAGATGTCGACAAGCTTCTTGCAGGCGATGCTCGAAGTCTTGAGCACATTTACATCGTTGGTGGTGTCCACTGTAGCGAAGCTGTAGTCGGTGCTATTGACATACCTAACGAAACGTTTGCAAGGCCTTGTGGCTAGGCAGTAGTAGTAGACAAAAAAGACGTGATTGCACACGCACAACTAGGTGACGCAACCTTCTGATCATGTCTGGCACAACCGTCGGTGAACTCGAGGCTGAACCAGACCACTTAGTACTTGTCCGTATCAAGCAATAGCTCCATAGCATTGATGGATTTCTCCACCCACTGCGGCTCGTTGGTGTACATTACTGAGAGGTTCGTCAACTTTTTGTGGGTCTCCACTTGGGATGCAGGCGAACTGTCGCTCGTCGACGTTGTCAGCTGCTGGGAACGCATTGGTGCCGCGCGCCGGAGATGCTCTATGTATGTGTCCTGGGTGAGCTTCTTGTGTTGTGAGGCGCAGTCGAAAGCTTGAAGAGACAAGGTTAAATGGCCGTGGGAATACCGGATGGCCTGAAATATCGACACGTCCACATGGTAGTTTTGCAGCCGTAACTGCATCGTGGCGCACGTAACTGCATGGTGGCGCCGTGTGCAGTGCAACCGCATGCATATGGTGCTCCAACCATGATCGTATGCCGGCCCCAATCGCGGGCAGCGCATGTGAAGGGACGTGAGAGCAGAGTGTGCAGAGGCCGCAAGCAGCACGCGAAGGCCGCTTGCAGAGCACGTCACGACCGCCTCAACCGCAAGAACCACATGCATAAAATAGTTAAACACTCAAGAAAGCTACATTTAATAAAAAATGCATTAACTGGCACGCAAAGCAATCTGAGGCTAGTCATAGTAGGAGTAACTTAGCAAGTAACATAGCACACTCCAAGAATTTTTTGCTTATGTGACATGTAGCTAAAGAGAAGTGGTAACATAATATGTTACTGTAACATAGCGCTTTCCAAGACAAGATGAGTCTAAAAGCTAATTAATGAAGTCCTCTATGACACTACTACTATGTTACTTTGCACTATGAAGGTAGTAACTTAGACTAGTGTCATATGCATGTCACTAGTCTAAGTTACTCCCCACTATGACCAGCCATGGTCCGAAAGCACCTCTTGCTGGAAGAATCTTCTAAGTTTTTTTGTCTCTATCTTGTCTCTATCACATTTGCACCTTCTGATTCTCATGCCTTGCACACTAAATTCTTATAGGAGGGTGTGATGTTATTTATTTTTTCTGTTACAAGCGCACGGTTATATGTGCTAGTACAGATAAAGTGTAATGTGTGTGTCTATATATATATATATATATATATATATATATATATATATATATATATATATATGGAAAATTAATCCTACCACCGGGGGTAGTTACCTCATATGTCTCATATATTACCATGTGGTACTATATATACTATTTTATTATTTTAAATATGTTCATATACTATATCTAAGATATTTCAAAGCAAGTTACATAAAAAAATTGCATATGAGCCCATAGTTTTTGTTATATTTGTAAAATACGTACATATTTGTACGTAAAAATGAGCATACTCAAAAATGGTGCATAT
>NC_041385.1:841153609-841160933 GCF_002162155.2 Triticum dicoccoides
TTGTTATATACTACATACTACACGTACATACTCTCGGTTTCGACAGATACTACATACAATATACAAAACGCAAGTGGTGGTAACTACCACTGCTTGTAGGAAACATTTGTCATATATATATATATATATATATATATATATATATATATATATATATATATATATATATATATATATATATATATATATATATATATATATATATATATATATATATATACATATATATATACACACACACGGCTACGCTATTGTGAGCAAGCGCGCATTTTGCTTAGCCTACGCGCTGGCCGCTCCTAATCAGCGGCGCGGGTCGCGGAGTAGGCTGCGCTCCACCGCTATTTTGGTTGAGGGTAACTATGTTTGTAAAAAAAGTAACGCAATTAATTTTATTACTATGGGTCGCCGCGTGTATTCCGTCTCTTATGATGACTATTTATTGCAGTGACAGGGATAGTAGGGATGGTAATGGACAACAATTGTTTACGAGGCAGCGAGTAATCGTTGGTTGGAGACCTAAGCATAGTAACGGGGATAGTAGGGGATGGTAACGAATTACCACGCTGTTATGGAGTCTGATGGTAAAACCTAGTAACACCAGGATAGTAATTCATTACTACATGTGTACTCAACACTTGAATGATTTAAGCCATGTAGTAACGAATTACTACGCTATGATAGTCAAACCTGGATAGTAATGCATTACTACATGTGATGTCTTAAACATTTAAATGATTTAATCCATGTAGTAACGAATTACTACTCTATGATGGAGTCGATGGTAAACCTAGATGGTAAATTGTAAATATGGTAATTTGTTACTATTTCCAGCAGGTCCAATTACTAGATGGTAACATCATTACTACTTTTGCAGCCCAAATTTATTGATGGTAGCAGTTAACGGCTGGGCGGGGCATCGAATTACGCTGGACAGGGTGTAGGCATGTAAGGGATTGGGCATGTTAACTTCCGCGAGGATGGTAACTCGTTACTATTGATCTTTTTTCAGAGGAGAGCGGCCTGGTTATGTGTACGGGCCGGTCGTAAGTTCTTTACGGTAGATCGAGCCCGCGCGTCGGCTAATTAGCACGTACAGCCGGTGGGTTGACGGGCGGTCGGAGCGCAGGCTATGTCATAATGCGCGCACGCTGACTTTAGCAGGTCTATATATAGGATCATCTCGGTGGATTATTCAAAAATAAAACCCAGTAGGCAGTGCCATTGCCGAGCAATTTACATTTACACAAAAGAAACAAAGAAAGTCGTGATGGTCCTCCTAGTACTAAACTGGAAGACAAGGGCGGATGGGGCAGGCCGTGTTTCCAGGGCGGTGCGTGGAGTGTGGTGGTGGTGGTACGGTGCCATGCATGTGTCGTCGGTGCTATGCTCGCTCGATGCCTCGATCCCTACTTCAAGTTCACGGGCGACGCGGCGTATGCGCCGTGTATAGATGCCATGTCATCTACGTCCTCTGCTACCGTACGTGGACAAGCTAGCGATCGAGCCTCGACTTGCTTAGTCGTCGGACCATCAGCGGACGTGGTATCAATCCGATGATGTATGCGCACCAAATACGTACGTCGCTGACAGCTCTTCTCGTCCATCTCTGCCTCCATCTTCTTGGGTTGGATGGGTGGGTGGGCGGCAACCTGCATACACTAGTGCAGAACCGGGCTTTACTGTCGGTTCGTGACGGCCTTTAGTGCCGGTTGGCGAACCGGCACTAAAGAGTGGGAACTAAAGCCCCCCCAGTACCGGTTCATCACAAACCGGCGCTAAAGTGCAAACATGTGGCACGAGCCAGGCCCGTGTGCGTGTAGGACATTAGTACCGGTTGGTAACACCAACCGATACTAAATGTTTGAGTGTTTTTTTTTAAATTTTTGCTTTAATTTTGTGTTTTCAATTTGGCTTTATTTTTCATTTAATTTTTTTGTTTGCTGGTATTTCACGATACTACAAATTGTACACGTTATGCATATATATTAAATAGATTTTCTCGTACGTAGAACCGCATATATATATATATATATCATCGAATGTCTCACAGCCAACACCATTAACTATTCACACATATATACATGTATATACATATACAATTTCTACTACATGTTGCCTTGGTGCCTTCGGAGCACGATGACAAGTGGCTCATGGGGGCGGTAGCGGGTAATGGTATTCTCCTTTCGGATCTATGACCTGGTCGAGCAAAAATCCGGCTATTTCCTCTTGAAGTGCTTGTATGCGGTCCGATGGTAGGAGCTTATCCCGCACCGATCTGAACTATTAAGAAGGAGATCAATATGCATGTATGTTAGTTGTGTGACTAGATATCGATAATGGTATGAATAATGTTCTGACAAAAACGTACCCAGTCCTGTCTATCAGATCTGCTCCTTTCGCACGTCATCATGCGAATGTTCTCGCAAACGTAGTATGCACACAAATTATTCCCTTTTGCTTGCCTCAGGGCCTTTACGAGAATGGAATTGAATCAGATAATGATATTGAAACAAGAATTAAAGAGATGGTAGCTAGCTAGTACTACTTAATTACCTACCTTGGGTTGATGCCAAAACAACTTTTTTGGCCACATGCCTGGAGTCACCTTGATGAACTTTGCCCATCCCTGCCCGCCGGCAAAGAAAATTAATAAAGGGGTTATTAAGTAGTTCATATCAGGAACTAATTAATAGTTAATAATGATTGAAATTACCTGTTGACTATCCCCTTCACGATGGTGTAGTCTGTATCTTCTTTAGTTAGTGAGTCTAGTAATTCAACTTTTCCTTCCTCAACTTTAATGTCTAACAAGACCCAGTGCCAACTGCATACGCACACGTTTGCATGTCTTAATTAAGCGGGCATGTGCATAAAATTAATCAACTACCGTAAACTGTATACATTTAATTATTAACATCTAGCTAGCTAGTAAGCAAAAACAGAATTTGTAGTACAAGACAATGTGACTCACTTCATTGGTATTGAGGCGCTTCAAGAACTCTAGCATGCTTTATTCTACATCATCTCGACAACATTCAATCTGCCATATGTCCTGATTAATGGTATTTGGGTCAATGAACCCAACGCCATAGCGTCCAGCTTTTTTCATTTCATACATCTTCATCCTGTATATATAATACCACAGAAAAAGAATATAGTGAGGATAATTACATGTAATGATTGATCAAAATTATCACTACATAACTAGCTTGAGACTTAAATTACAGAAAGAAATCACTTACAAACAATAGCAACTGACGATAGACTTGCCGAGTGCGTCTTGATTAAATAACTGAAATAGTTCTGGATACTCAATGGCCAGAGCTTTCTCATGGTAATAATGCTCATGCTTGACATTCACCATGAGGGACTCTCGATTGAAAATATTGGTAATGTTCATGTACCATTGATGCAATTGATACATTCTCGTTGGGAGGTCCTTGACCTTGTCTGGATGGACCAAAGGTTTGCCCCGGACATATTGCCATGCTATTTCCAATTCTTTAAGCGCAGACATGGGCTCGATTTCGAGGAGTTGTCCAACAGAGATATTGAGCATTTGAGCCTGCATTATATGATCCTCTGTTATTACCACATCGCCATGCTGGGGAACGCTAACGGTTTGCCCACAATAATATTTGGCGCACGTACTACTCCTCTCATGTGTTGTTGGCACAACAAGCGGGGGATCGCTTGCGCCGCCTATTCTCCCAACTGGGGAATGGTTTTCCCGCATTTTTTGCCAGCTGCTTTTTGGCTCGAGCTTGAGCTCGCTTCCTTCTGTAGTCGTGCTCGATGTGCCTTCCTGATTTGGCGCTCATAGTCCGAGTCGCTTGGGAGCTGGTTCTCTAGCCATACGAATGAAGTGGTCAATTACTTTCTCAGGCACTTTCTCCTTTGGCGGCGGTGCCGGTTTCGGTCCAAAATGGGCATCCACTTGGGCTTGCACTATGGCTGTGTTTTGCTCCTTAGTCATGTCGTAAGGCCTCTGAGGAAGAGGAGCGAGGCTTGGACCATATTTATATCGCTTGCCTTCGCCCGTACTTCCTGAACTACCTCGACTCGTACCCTACGCACCAAAGCTGCGGGATGTCTCTTCTGCGATTGCTGAGACGGCGGAGACGGCTGACATGGAGTTGGACCAGGAGAAGTGGCATGACAATGTGCTGGACTTGAAGCAGGAGGTGTGGCCTGACACGGTGCCGGATTTGCAACCGGAGAAGTGGCATGACGCTGTGCCGGGCTTGAAACCGGAGGAGTCAGCTCACGCGTTCGGGGACTTGGAGGAGGTGGCGGACTTCGAGGAGGAGTCGTCTCACGCGTTCGTGGACTTGGAGGAGCGGGAGTCTGCTGACTCGGTGGCGGACTTCGAGGAGTCGGCAGACGACGCTGTGTCGGTGGACTTCGAAAGATTATGCAATCCTTTCTCCGTAGGATGATACGATGTATGGCCTCTCCGAGTGTGCAATCGTCTTCACCTCCAGGAATGTCAAGCGTTAGCCCCGAATATGGGTCCACCACTTCATCAACCATGACACGAGCATAGCCCTCTGGAATCGGGATGCAATGGTAGGTTGCTTCGGGGGTAACTGGAAAAGCAACGCCGTCCGCCACCTTCATGGATATGTTCTTCATTTTGGAGTGTAGCTCGCAGTTAGTGCTCTCTATGATGTCATCCACAGGGTATTTATCCAGCAGTGTGTCGCCCGGGGCAGAACCAACGCTGCTTCTCGGCATGGATGGGACGGTGCTATCCAATGCTGCATGATCATCCGCTTGCTGCTGCCGCTGCTGAGACCCCCTTTCCTGGCTAAGTGAGTAGATCTGCTGCTGCTACTGCTGGAATTTGAGTGCCAGGTCCGCGTGCCTTGCTTCTAGGCCTTGAAGGCGTTCTGCGTCCTGCTTCCTCCGCTCCTCCTCCAGCTTCCTCTTCTTCTCCTCCTCCATCTTCTTTCTTGCACGGGACCTGTAGTCGTCATTCCAGTCCGAAAAGCCCTCATACCAGGGAATAACACCCATGCCTCGTGTTCTTTCCGGGTGTTCAGGATTTCCCAGGGCGCGTGTAAGCTCGTCGTTCTCTCTGTTGGGCGTGAACACCCCCGCTCGAGCTTCTTCTATTGCGTCAATTATCTTTTGTTCGGCTCCTTTTAGACTTGCCTTCTTCGAAACCATGCATGTCTTCGGGTCCAATGCCCCCCCATGCGCATAGAACCAAGTTCTGCACCTGGGGGGGCCAGTGCCGGGTAACCGGAGTGACCCCTGCATCCTCCATCTCTTTCTCAGACTTATCCCACTTAGGCAATGCCACCGCGTAGCCACCTAGACCCAGCCTATGAAACTGCGTCTTTCTTGCGGCATTTGCCTTGTTCCTTAGATATTTCTGAATCCTTGAAGGTCATGAAATCGTCCCAATGTTCTCTTTGCTTCTCCAGTGTTCCCTTGAAATCTGGAGTCTTCCTTTCATTAGCGAGGTAGTTGGCCCATACAGTTTTCTTGTGGGTGTTAAATGCAATTGCCATCTTCTTAAGAGCAGCGGCCTTGACTTTGTCCACATCTGCTTTAGTGAGATGATCTGGTAGGGTGAAATGTTCCATCAGAGATTTCACCAGGTCTTCTTTGCCTCTGCCATCGACCCAAGTAACACCTGGACGTTTAGTCTTTGGCTCTTTCCATTCTTGAATGGAGATCGGGAGTTTGTCCTTCACAAGAACTTCGCACTGACGAGTCCACTTGTTCGCAATGTTCTTAGGCGTGAGGGGTTCGCCACTAGGTTTCATGGATTCGATGTGGTACTTTACACCATCCTTCAACAATCTGCCCTGGCCTCGCTTTGCCTTGCTGTCTGTAGAAGCAGATTTGCTCGATCCGGAGGGCTGAAAGAAGAAAGATTGATTCGTTAATATATCTTCAATAAAAAAACTTGTGATGATCACCATGATGCATGCTTATATAAATATACCTTGCCGGTAGTGTTTGTTATTTGAAGATCAGCATTGTCTATGTCATAATCATAATCATAGTTCATGACTTCATCAGCCCAGTCGTCGAGATCGAATATGTTTTCATCACCCTCTCCGGTATTGTTAAGATATTGGGAGCCGTCATCTGCTTCGTTCAGATCATCTAGCCTATGAGGGTTGCGTATGATGTCGAACAATTCCTCTTCTCTCTCTTTGCTGGTATTGTCCGACATAGCTTTTACTTTACTAATAATACATAAGATATATAAAACAATTTAGTATTCAAATTACAATGCATGGATGCAATTAATCAATAAGGAAAATCTAAATCTCGAATACATCCTCTCGAATACATCATCGTCTTAATATATATAATCTCGAATACATCGTCTCGAATACTATATATCGAATACATCACTGGCTAGGTACCTAATAAAGATCGAGTACTACAGAAGAATCTAGGACGCCACTAGCGGTTCCTGGGGCGCGGGCGGTGCACACCCAAAGAGAAGGAACCATCACAGGATCATATCTCCGGTCATCTGCCCAAAGAACCCGCCAAGTAGTGGAGAACCTGACGTCGTCCATAGCAGCCATGTAGCAATGGACGTGCTCATCTTCCTCCCTGACACGGCGACGCACCACCTCCGACGGGGCCAGCTGCCTCTGCACCAAATATGGCTCACGCAAATGCCACCAAAGAAGATCAGGGTCGACGACGGGACCCGAGGTCGGGTTCCTCACCAAGCGGCGCGCCCCTCCAGGTAGCACCTCCCAGTGCCAGCCCGGCGGAGCCCAGTCCCGGACATGGGTCCCCTGAAGCATGACGTCGTCGCGAACGGGTCGACGGCGAGGATGCGGGCCGGGCATATCGTCGAGAACAAATACTATATGCCCGCAAAAAGTAAATTTTTTTAAATGATTGGATTGTGATAACTAAAATTCTATATATATGCAAATTCTAACAATTTGACATTAATCTAATTCATCTAACTAAAACTAATTCTAAAATTTCATGATTATATAACTAACATTTCCATAACAATTCTAATATTTATATAACTAAAAAACAGAAAAATTGCTAACATTTCTATAAATATTTCTATAACTAAAAAACAGAAAACATTTATAACATTTCTATAAAACTAACATTTCTAATATTTATATAACTAAAAAGCAAAATAATTTCTAACATTTCTATAACTAAAAAACAGAAAAATTTATAACAAACAAACTAATGTGTGTGTAGTGTGTGTGTGTGTGTGTGTGTAGTACTGTGTGTGTGTGTGTGTGGACATTGGCGGCCGTGGCGAGCTCACCGGCGAGGCGGCGACGGGGTGGCGACGAAGGGGCGACGGGACGGG
>NC_041385.1:841161423-841167058 GCF_002162155.2 Triticum dicoccoides
CGGGGCGCAGCGACGGGGACGACGGGGACGACGGGGACGGGGACGGCCGGGGCGGCGACAAGGGGCGGGGACGGCTGGGGTCAGCGACGAGGGGCGGGGGCGGCGACGATCGGGGCAGGGCGGCGCGACGGAGGGAGGAAACAGAGGGAAGAACAGAGAGGGAAACTGAATTTTTTTCAAGTGTTGTATATAGGATGGACCTTTAGTACCGGTTGGAGCCACCAACCGGTACTAAAGGTCTGTTTTGGCCAGGCCAAACGACGGGAAGCGCACCCCTTTTAGTACCGGATGGTGGCCCCAACCGGTACTAAAGGCCCCCCTTTAGTACCGGTTGGTGCCACCACCCGGTACTAAAGGTGGTGCGCTGGCGTAGTGCGGTGCGGCAAGTTTAGTCCCACCTCGCTAGTCGAAGGGCTACCGCACTGGTTTATAACCCCCAGTGCGGTAGCTCTCTCGAGCTCCTCTCCTAAGCAGGCCTACTGGGAATACCAATTCATTGCTGCCATGTGGGCCTACTGGGCCTTTGCGGGCCTGCATCCTGGCCCAACAAAAGGTTGAGTTTCTAATCGTATGCAGGCCGCTTTGGCCCAGTAGGCGGGCTTTTTTATTTTCTTAATTTTTTTGCTTTTTTATTTGTTTTATTTATTTTTGAGTTTTTTTTGCTGTATTTAGAGTTTCTTTGTGAATACTTTTGCTTTAGGTACAAAAATTTACAAACTTTGATCTGTTAGTGCCGGTAGTTTTCAAATTTGAATATTTAAATTTTGAATTATTTGAAATTCCTGTGAATCACTAGTTGTGAATAACTTAACTTTGGAAAAAGATTTTTCAGTGATTCTTTTTTCTTATGTTTAATATTAGTGTGTTTTATCATTATATTCAATTTGGTAATGCTTAGGTTATTTAAAAAATGAAATGCCTTTGTAACATTTCAGTTTTCGTTGGAAACCCTAATACTTCGAAAAAGATTGTCCATTTTGTACACGAAGTGTATCCAGTTTTTGCCGTAACCCTCTCTACTTTTTTGCACATGCTATTTGTATGAAATTATGATACCATGCCAACTTTCAACCTTTTCTGAGTTCATTTCAAATGCTTTTCAATTTCAGGGTCATTTAGCTGGAAAAAAATCAGTAAATGCATGAAAAAGAATTTGTTTGCACATAAAATTTCTTCGCGTTTCAAATGCCAAAACACATAATTAACTACCCTAACTATTACAGACATTCCCTCCTGGGTGTGAAACACAGAAGAAAGTGATGATAGTGAAGCCGATGACATCCCAGATATTTGGGTGTGAAACTTTTTCTTCTCGTGTGTCCCTTTGCGCCGTAGCCAGGGAAAATCTTCATCATTCAACTGGATGCTCGGGTCAATATTCACTGTGAATGGAGCAATTTCATCAAACTTTTCATAATCTTCTGACATGTCTGTCTTGTCAACCACTCCCATGATGTTTCTTTTTCCTGAAAGAACTATGTGGCGCTTTGGCTCATCATATGATCCATTTGCTTCCTTATCTTTTCTTATTCTCGGCCTGGTAGACATGTCTTTCACATAAAAAACCTGTGCCACATCATTGGCTAGGACGAATGGTTCGTCTGCATAAGCAAGATTGTTGAGATCCACTGTTGTCATTCCGTACTGCGGGTCTTCCGTTACCCCGCCTCGTGTCATATTGACCCATTTGCACCGAAACAAAGAGACATTCAAATCACCTGATCCATAGTTAAGTTCCCATATGTCCTCTATGTAACCATAATATGTTTCCTTTCCCGTGTTGGTTGTTGCATCAAAGCGGACACCACTATTTTGGTTGGTGCTCTTCTCATCTTGGGCGATCATGTAAAATGTATTCCTATTTATCTGGTACCCTTTGAAAGTCATTATATTCGAAGATGGTAACTGGGACAGCGAGTACAGGTCATTTTGAATATCGCCATCATTCAGGGCACGTTTCTGCAACCAACCGGTGAAAGTCCTTGTTTGTTCGCGTGTAGTCCAGTCGTCAGACTTCTCCGGGTGTTTGGACTGTAGAAAATTCTTGTGTTCCTCCAGATACGAAGCCATCAAGGCGGAATTCTGTAGAACTGTGTAGTGTGCTTCAGTGAGAGAATGCCCGTCCATACATATTATTTGATGCCCTCCTAGCGTGCATTTTCCTTCCAGTCTGCCCTTATGCCGCGATTCAGGAACACCAATCGGCTTAAGGTCAGGAATAAAGTCAATACAAAACTCAATGACCTCCTCATTTTCGTGGCCCTTCGAGATGCTTCCTTCTGGCCTAGCACGGTTATAAACATATTTCTTCAAGACTCCCATGAACCTTTCAAAGGGGAACATATTGTGTAGAAATACATGACCCAAAATGTTAATCTCTTCGCAAAGGTGAACTAGGACGTGCGTCATGATGTTGAAGAAGGATGGTGGGAACACCAACTCGAAACTGATAAGACATTGCACCAAATCATTCTGTAACCTTGGTATGATTTCTGGATTGATTACCTTCTAAGAGATTGCATTGAGGAATGCACATAGCTTCACAATGGCGATTCGAACGTTTTCCGGTAGAATCCCCCTCAATGCAACCGGAAGGAGTTGCGTCATAATCACGTGGCAGTCATGAGACTTTAGGTTCTGGAACTTTTTCTCTGCCATATTTATTATTCCCTTTATATTCGACGAGAAGCCAGACGGTACCTTCATGCTGAGGAGGCATTCGAAGAAGATTTCCTTCTCTTCTTTGGTAAGAGCGTAGCTGGCCTGACCCTGATGTATGTCGTCTTTTCCGTGCATACGTTGCTGGTCCTCCCGTGCCTCTGGTGTATCTTTTGTCTTCCCATACACGCCCAAAAAGCCAAGCAGGGTCACGCAAAGATTCTTCGTCACGTGCACCACGTCAATTGCGGAGCGGACCTCTAGGTCTTTTCAATATGGCAGGTCCCAAAATATAGATTTCTTCTTCCACATGGGTGCGCGTCCGTCAGCGTCCTTCGGAACAGGTTGTCCGCCAGGACCCTTTTCAAAGATTACCTTCAAATCCTTGACCATATCATGTACATCAGCACCAGTATGGTGGCGAGGCTTCGTCCGGTGATCCGCCTCACCTTTGAAATGCTTGCCTTTCTTTCTTATGGGATGCCTGCTCAGAAGAAATCGACGATGTCCTAGGTACACATTCTTCTTACAACTATTCAAATATATACTGTCGGTATCATCCAAACAGTGCGTGCATCCGCGATATCCCTTGTTTGTCTGTCCTGAAAGGTTACTGAGAGCAGGCCAATCATTGATGGTCACGAACAGCAACGCCTTTAGGTCAAATTCTTCCCCCATGTGCTCATCCCACGCACGTACACCTGTTCCATTCTACAGTTGTAAGAGTTCTTCAACTAATGGTCTTAGGTACACATCAATGTCGTTGCCGGGTTGCTTAGGGCCTTGGATGAGCACTGGCATCATAATGAACTTCCGCTTCATGCACAACCAAGGAGGAAGGTTATACAAACATAGAGTCACAGGCCACGTGCTATGGTTGCTGCTCTGCTCCCCAAAAGGATTAATGCCATCTGCGCTTAGACCAAACCATACGTTCCTTGGGTCACCTGCAAACTCCTCCCAGTACTTTCTCTCGATTTTTCTCCACTGCGAACCGTCAGCGGGTGCTCTCAACTTTCCGTCTTTCTTACGGTCTTCTGCGTGCCACCGCATCACCTTCGCATGCTCTTTGTTTTGGAACAAACGTTTCAACCGTGGTATTATAAGAGCATACCACATCACCTTGGTAGGAATCTTCTTCCTGGGGCGCTCACCCTCGACATCACCAGGGTCATCGCGACTGATCTTATAACGCAATGCACCGCATACCGGGCAAGCATTCAAATCCTCGTACTCACCGCGGTAGAGGATGCAGTCATTAGGGCATGCATGTACCTTTTGCACCTCTAACCCTAGAGGGCAGACAGCCTTCTTTGCTTCATACGTACTCTCGGGCAATTCGTTGTCCTTTGGAAGCATATTCTTTATCATTACCAGCAACTTTCCAGATCCCTTGTCAGATACACCATTCTCTGCCTTCCATTGCATCAATTCAAGTGTGGTGCCCAACTTTTTTTTGTCAGCTTCGCAATTCGGGTACAATAATTTCTTGTGATCCTCTAACATGCACTGCAACTTCGTCCTCTCCAGATCACTTACGCAGTTTCTCTTTGCATCGGCAATGGCCCAACCTAGATCATCAGCGGGCTCATCTGATGCCTCTTCTTCAGCTTCTTTCTGCATTGCCGACTCAGCTACTTCCCCGATTGTTGTATCATCGTATTCAGGGAATCCATGGCCAGGATAGTCGTCATCGTCCTCTTCTTCTTCATTGTCTTCCATCATAACCCCTATTTCTCCGTGCTTGGTCCAACTATTATAGTGGGGCATGAAACCGGACTCAAATAGGTGGACGTGAATGGTTCTTGACGTAGAGTAACTGTCACCATTCTTACAGCCAGCACATGGACAAGGCATAAAACCATCCGCCCGCTTGTTTGCCTCAGCGGCAAGCAGAAAAGTATGCACGCCATTAATGAACTCGGGAGAGCATCTGTCATCATACATTCATTGTCGGCTCATCTTCATTACACAACACCGAATAGACCAAATTAATACAAGTTCATACATAAAGTTCATACATAAAGTTCATATACAACACTTAATTAAATGCAACATACAAATAACTCTCTAGCTAAAGAATTTAAATGCAACAACAAATGCGATGAAGATCGCAATTAAGGTAACAATTGATCCAACGGCATAATGATACCAAGCCACACTATCAATGGCATATTTTCTAATCTTTTTAATCTTCAACCTCATTTTCTCCATCTTGATCTTGTGATCATCGACGACATCGGCAACATGCAACTCCAATTTCATCTTCTCCCCCTCAATTCTTTTCAATTTTTCTTTCAAATACTCGTTTTCTCTTTCAACTAAATTTAACCTCTCGACAATAGGGTCGGTTGGAATTTCCGGTTCACATACCTCCTAGATAAAAATATCTATGTCAACTTGATGGGCATAATTTGTCATAAACACGAAATGCAACAACTAGTTTTAAAAGAGAATATACCACATCCGAATCATAACAAGGACGAGGGCCGACGGGGACGGATATCAAAACCATGGCACTATGTATAACAAACAACGTACGGGTAAGATAATTATACGAGTAACTATATATCCAAATCACATAAACATCAATTTGGTAATGTAAAACATTCATGAACAAGAGCCTCACCAGAAGGTGGTGCCGGCGACGGGACGGTGCGGGCGATCGACGGTGGTTACGACGGAGATTTAGAAGGCACTAAGTAAACCACTCCTACATATGCAAACTAAGTGTTATTTTTGTGCTCAAATTGCATATAAATAAATACTAGCAAATATAATTATTCCTCCCAAATTAATCACTATACAAAGCATTGCAAGAGCTAATCTAGCAATGAGAGTTGAAAGGACAAAATTGCTAACCTTTGTGATCATTTGAATGGATGGGGGCCTTCAAATCTTGACAAATTTTGAGCAAAATTTGTGAGGAGCTCGAGGAGAGAGGGCGAAGAACAGAGGAAGTGAGGGGAAAGGGGAA
>NC_041385.1:841167444-841175745 GCF_002162155.2 Triticum dicoccoides
CGAAGGGTTTATGTACGTCGCCTTTAGTACCGATTCGTGCCACGAACCGATACTAAAGGTGCTGGAGGGGCCCCAGACTGACAACACCCTACCACCACCCTCTTTAGTACCGGTTCGTGCAACGAACCGGTACAATAGGTTCGCCACGAACCGGTACTAATGAGAACGGACGGCTAGCCATTAGAACCGGCACTATTGGACACATTAGTGCCGGCTTAAAATCAAACCGGCACTAATGTGTCTCATATTAGGTCCTTTTTCTACTAGTGATACTCAACTGATCGTAGCACGTAGTACGTCTTTGCGAGAGCCGATTCACAAAGTGCGGTTCGGCACTGAATCGTTGTCTTGAACAACTTACTAAATAAACCTTGGAAGTAAAGAAGAGGTAGTAGATATATTAGACGGATAGATAGGATCATCTTGTTGCTTCTGGTTGACATCGATCCTCGCGTCTACCCACTCCCACGATCATCATGTCGTTCCATCCATGCATGCAGCCATGTGTCATGCATGCTCCCAGCCTCCCACGTACGTGTCAACCAGAAGCTAGCGTCCGCCTCGTCTATAAAAGCAAGCCTACCTACACGTACGTAGCGGCAGAGCAAGCCGAGTCACGGTGGCACACAGTGAAAGACACGGGAGACGACGAGAAGCAAAGCACAGTAGTAGAGATTATGGCTCGTGGCGCCCCTCTTCTTGCAGCAGCAGTGATAGCTCTGGTGGCCCTTGGGTCTGTAGGGGCGTATGCAGCGACAGAGCAGGAGGCCGCCGCCGGCGGAGGGGTGGACTACTTGAGGCAGCCTCCGGTGGCGCAGGGCCTGTCGTTCGACTTCTACCGCCACAGCTGCCTCCGGGCAGAGTCCATCGTGCGTGACTTCGTCCGGGACGCCGTCAGGAAAGACATCGGCCTGGCCGCCGGCCTGCTTCGCCTCCACTTCCACGATTGCTTCGTGCAGGTACGAACCTTTTCTTGCCGGCTTAGTTGGTTGCCTCCCATGAACCCATTAATCGGTTCATGCATGAACGCGCCGCACATGCATGCAGGGCTGCGACGCGTCGGTGCTTCTGGACGGGTCGGCGACGGGGCCGGGGGAGCAGCAGGCGCCGCCCAACCTCACGCTGCGCCCGTCCGCCTTCAAGGCCATCAACGACATCCGCGACCGGCTGGAGCGCGAGTGCCGCGGCGCCGTCGTCTCCTGCTCCGACATCCTCGCTCTCGCCGCCCGCGACTCCGTGGTCGCCTCGGGTGGGCCGGAGTACCGCGTGCCACTCGGCCGCCGCGACAGCCCCCGCTTTGCCACGGCGCAGGACGTGCTCTCCGGCCTTCCCCCGCCGTCATCGAACGTGCCGTCCCTCCTCGACGTGCTCGGCAAGATTGGGCTCGACGCCACCGACCTCGTCGCGCTGTCCGGCGGGCACACCGTGGGGCTCGGGCACTGCACCTCCTTCGACGACCGCCTCTTCCCGCGCCCTGACCCCACCATGAGCCCGGACTTCCTTGGCAGGCTGAAACGAACGTGCCCGGCCAAGGGCACCGACGCGCGCACCGTGCTGGACGTGCGCACCCCCAACGTGTTCGACAACAAGTACTACGTGAACCTGGTGAACCGGGAGGGGCTCTTCGTGTCCGACCAGGACCTATTCATCAACGCCACCACCCGGCCCATCGTGGAGCGTTTCGCGCGCAGCCAGAACGACTTCTTCGACCAGTTTGGCGTGTCCATGGTCAAGATGGGCCAGATCAAGGTGCTCACCGGCGACCAGGGCCAGGTCCGCCGCAACTGCTCCGCCCGCAACCCCGGCACTGCCGACGGCCTCCCGTGGTCGTCCCTGGTGCAGACCGTCGTCGACGCCACCGTGGAGAGCCTCGGTTTCTAAACCTATGGTCGACAAGTCTGTGTAGTATGTACTGTACCTGGACTAGTAGCTGTTAGCCATGCATGTCGTAATAAAAACTGAGCAGGGCAACTCATGGTCGACGAGGCTGTGTACGTACATGTGTAATGTACCTTGTCGTGACTCAAACGTGTGCTAGGCTGCTAGCTAGCAGACCTACGGTGACCAGTTAGTTTAATCGATCGATGGCTATGTTTCCTTGTTTCTACCCCTGTTCACGAATTTTTTTTCAGTTAACTAGTTAACTGGCCGATTAATCTCGCTCATAGGGTAATCGAGTGACCGATGTTAAGTATATGTTGAGTATATGATTATTAGGAAGATTAGGAAGTATAAAATAAATTAGGATTTGATTCTGGTCTTATACTCTAAGTTGATCATTATACTTTTATAGGTTATATTTTTATATATATGCCGGCTCAAGCAATACAACAACTATTTCATTAATACCCCTCTCTTTCTTTCTAACATGGTACCAGCCTAATCAATCCTAAACCTAGCCGCCGCCGCTTCCGCATCCGCGCGCCGTCCCCAGGTGGTCGACCTCCATGACCGCCGCTGGGGGTCGAGCCGCCCGTACCTAGGGTTCGTCCGTCGGTCATGTTGACCGGTTGCCTTAGAGAGTCTTTTTCCCAAGCCCTTACTCCTGATTTTTTCTCTCACGCTGGTCACCTTGATCGGCATTTTTTTTTTGTGTTCCGATCTATGCTTGATACGTTTGCATCGCCCGCTGCCGCCATCGACCCTCGTGAGCCTCTGCTCCAACTCCGGCTCCACCGGCCGGCATCTTCACCGACCCGGCGGCCTCGCGCGACAGGTGGCCCCTCACGACCGACGTCCGCGCGTCTGTCCGCCCATCGCCTCGACCCGTTGGCCTCACGCAATGCAGCGGCCCTTCATCCGTCGTTCGCGCGCCGGCTCGCCCGTCGATACGGCACTACTTATTAGGGATATGTTAGAAATGCCTTAAAGAAAATTGCACCCATCAACTGGCAGAGGCTGTGACTCAGTCACACAAAATTGACACTATGTTGTGTGCCAATTACATTTGATGATCCAACATAATCATCAAATGATTTGTGCACAATATCTGCATCGCTAAGTTATTTCATCACCATCTTCAACTTGAATGTAACATGGATCTTGACAAATCTCTGTTGTTTTCTTAACTAGAGAAACGATTAATGCATGTTGTTTCCCGCCCTTCCTGGCAATAGAAAACATGATCTTTGTTGGCTCATACTTCATAAATATCTCATCATTCTTATGTCAAATAGAGAGATAAGAAAAATGTTAATAATGAGATCAGTTTGTATAGAATCATAAAGAACTTATGACATCTCACTAAGGCACCCATAAAGACAGTTGTTGCAACTTGCTTTGTTACAAAGGAACATCTTCTAGTCTATGTGAAGCTCATACCAACTAATACTATCAATTAAATCCAGCATAGTACATACAATAGATCTTGAGCAAGCAAGAGGTAACATTACTTGCAGATATGTTTAATTTGGTCGTAAACTTGAACTGGACCAGTAAGACATTAGGATTTGCCTCTATCTGTTGATAGGACCAATGATGCTAATTCATGAATGATCACTGAAGATATGATATGCCACATAAATTTGTATACAAGACTCTGACAAAGAGAGGTGTGCGTCATACTGATAGTAAACAATGTACTTCTAGGACTTGGTTTTCCGTTTTTGACTTTGATTTTTGGAGCATGAACTACTGTAAACTTGGATGTGGTATCTGGTTTTATTAATGATCATGTAACACGAGGACGAGAGGGGTCATCTAAAAACATATATGACGTTTTCATTGATGTCTCCAAAATAAACCCAAATTTGGAGGATCTCGTTCACATATATGTGACACCATAGGGGGGGATTGCACATGTGATGAGCTTCGTGCCAGAACTGGTGTTGGAGGACCCGGAATGGCAGGTGCCTGCCTATTGTTTCACCAATGACGACGACAGAATGGCAATACCTACTTTTCTGAACCCGATGGTCATGACAACGAGAGCTTTATCCCTAAGTTCAAAATGCAGGTTAGAGGCTAGCCTATCTCGTGGAATCATGACCTTTGCTGGTGAGTGCATTCTTCTTGGTGTCTCCCGGCACTCGAGGAGTGTGTGTAACAACATGAGTGTGCTGCTGGTAAGTGTTTGTATGGTTCTGTCCTCTGTCATTAGCGCCTTGCATGGAATCCGATCACTAGTAGAAAACAGGGCATTTATCCCGGTTCGTAAGGGCCTTTAGTCCCGGTTCTTGAACCGGGACTAATAGGTCGTTACTAATGCCTCCCCCCTTTAGTCCCGGTTCTTACACGAACCGGGACAGATGGGCATCCATGTGGCCGCTGCGGGCAGCCCAGACAGGGGGCCTTTGGTCTCGGTTGGTGACATAAACCGGGACCAAAAGGCTTCCACGCGTCAGCAGCTGGCTCGAGCTGAGGTTTTTCTTTTTTAAAAAAACAATTGGCTGGTTTAGGGGTTTTGGGGGTTAATTTTAGGTTGTTATTAGCTAGCTAATAAGTGTCCTCTCTTATATCTTCGTCCTTGGTTTACCAACGCTACAGCTATGTTCATTTCACCCGCTGATATATAATAACTCATGCATGCTCGCATCATACATCATCATATATAATAACAAGTCCTACTAATCATGCATCATCATACAACTTCTACTCGTTATTAATAATAAGTCATACGATCATCATCCTCATAGTCATCGAACCCAACCCTACATAATTGTTCTTAGCACATGATCATCAGTATAAGGTAGGACCTAAACACCCTTAAGGTAAAATAGCATAAAACAATATAGACCCTGACTCTCCATTATGAAGAATGGAGATCATCCTATCTCCAATTCTTGCGCTTCGCTTCCTTTTGCTTCCAAGAAGCTCCTTACGACTGTCCATACATTTTTTCCATTCTTTGATTGTCATGTCTCCACTTCTTTTAGAAATCTGGTATGGACAGTTCAGATTCGTAGGACGACCTGGTTGTATGTTCAAAACATCAAGGCGACCGTGCGTATACATCAGATGAGGCACACAATTATTCGGGATTATCTGTTGAAAAACATAGTAATAACTTCGTAGTTAGCAATGATGTACTAGTTTTAGAAATATGCAAAAAGATGCACGGATGTCATAATAGTAAAAAATCTTACCAGGGTATCTCCATGGTAGTTATCGTAGTTCAACATGTGTACTAGTGGCACGTATTGACCATAATGTTGAGGAGTTCGATTGTAGACATTGTAATTCTCAAGATTAGTACAAAATCCTATCAGATGATTTTTCTCCTTATAAGTTAATTCGGAGCCATCGGTGTAGTGGGTTTTGTCTACCATCTTCCGCACATTCTTTGAAGAATGAAAATAAGCTATCAATGGAAATAAGCTGTCAACTATTTTGAAATAAACAATATAAATTACTTAATAACTATGTTAAGCTCACATGTGGGAAGAATTGGAGGTGTATCCACAAAGACCCAAATGTCCATATTGTCTTGCTCAATTGTAGGATCACCAAGATCCATGGTGACAAACATACCCTCATAAAAACCATACATCTTGCAAAGTGCTTCCCAATTTTTGCAACCAAAATGAGTTACACTCTCAGCATTGTACAATTTTACTTTAAAATCCACACCATGATGGGTCCTTAGGAGAATTTTTTTGGTTTCCATACTTTCATTGTCTTCAAAACCCATCCTCTTCAAGACATAGCGTCTTGCATAGCATGGGATAAGCTAGTCGAACTGAAAAAGATGAAAAATACACGTTAAAATAGTTGAAGTCGTGCTTAATTACGAAAAAAACTATTGTCGTCGTTGCATACTGTATGAACATCGAAGGTCTCCTCGAGTTTAATGCTGAAGCGCCGATCTTCGTCCAGCTCAATGAACCTGTCGCACATACCTCGGTCGTCGTGGCACTAGTCGCACTACCCCGGGCGGTTTTCGTCGTTCGAGTACGACATTTCCGGCCTATGTACATAATTCAAATATTAAACTTATACAATTAAATATATATGTACTAAAAAACCTAAATTAGATCATTATTATTAATCATGGGTTGACTATCGGTGATGGTACGTAGCTCCTCCTTTCATTCCCGAGTGCATTATTACACCAAATTGTCTAGCACACGGGAATGAAGGAGAAGCTACCCCCATGACGGCGTGGATGATGGAGGGGGCTCCTAGATTTCTGCATAGTGCTCTCCAATTTTAGCATTCAAAGTAGGAGTACTTTTCCAATATGAGCATTCAATAAACAAAACCAAATCATAAAATAAAGTAGTATTCAAATTAGCATGCATTCAATTATAAGCAAAAGTACATCATCTCTTGTGTCTGTACATCATCGAATATTATCACTAATACTCCTCGAATACTATCATACATATAGCATCACTAATACAGCTAGAACCATAGCGCCCGACGGGTATCGCGCGGGCGGTGGACACCCAAAGATAAGGAACCATCACAGGATCATAGCTCCGGTGAGATCCCTGAAGAACCTGCCAGGTATTGTCGAACCTGCCCTCCAATGCAACCATGTAGCGACGGACGTGCTTGTCCTCCTCGCTGACACGGTGACGTACCACCTCCGCGGTGTCCGGAATCCTCGGCACCGTCACTGGCCCACGCGACAGCCACCAAACAAGGATCGGGTCAACAACGGGCTGCCTCCTCACCACCCTACGTCCCCCGGAAGGTAGCACCTCCCAATACCAGCCCGACAGAGCCCAGTCCCGAACATGGCCCTGATCAAGCAGGCCTCCACCGCCGAGTCGACGACGACGAGGATGCGGGATAGGCATCGCCGACGTCGATGCGGGAACTACTTCTATATATAGTTAAATAAAGTAGTTTTATTAATTAAATCAACTAGTTCAACTACTAAGCACTTACTATAAATAAATAAAGTAGTACTTACTAAAAACAAACTACTTCTACCAAAATAATACAAGTGCCATGTACAAATTTACCCAGGGGTCATTTTCATACAAGTGTTTGAACCTCAGATCAAAAACGTCCCTGGATATAGGGGTTTGGTGATGTGATGTCGACCCAATCTTGACGTCGAGTGATTTCATACCAGTAGGTTTGGTCTTGTGCTTCTATGTGTATAAGTAGTGAAGTACACACCCTACCACTTTGTAATATGTGTAACCGTGAGAGATCAATAGAAAAACATTAGGTACAATACGTACCGGTTGCCACCAATGAAGCCATGCATTGGTGTGTGTGTCTGTATTGCATGATACCTTCCACTTATAGAGTTGCGCATTCAACGAAGAGGCCCACATCACAAAAAAAAAACATTAATAGGTAAAACTTAGTTTTGACAAATCTTCAAACTCTATCCAGTTTAGTGATTTTATATCATCAGTACGATAACCAGTCAAATATTCTTGAGTTAGTACAAGTGTTAATGTGTTGCGAGAAAAAAATGTTCAAGTAGATCATAAGAAAATATTCATGGATATCCATTTTTCCCACATGTATCGAATAATATCTATCCATGTATTTCAACAAGTGATTATATATTTATAAAATTATTCATGTCCAACCCAAACATTACTGAACTTAAAAAATAAAGTAGTACTTACTAAAAATAAACTAGTTTAACTATAGTTCTATTATTTTTCTAACTAATTATATTAAACACTTTCTCTTCTTATTTTTCCCTTTTTCCTCTATTCTAAATATGAACATATTCATAAATTACTTCTATCATTCACAATTTTTCTATACATACACAATAAATTGACAAAGAAAATACTATGAACAAAAAAATCATTAAAATTCTATGAACAAAATGACAACAGAAAAAAATCATAAAAATTCTATGAACAGAAAAAATCATAAAAATTTGACATATTCGATCTTTGCATATATATGAACATACAAACATGCATATTCAACAATAATATCACAAAAAATCTATTAACAGAAAAAAATATAACACAATATGAACAAATTAATTACACATCATGAAAAAAATCTAACAGAAAAATCTATGAACTACACATCTAAATTACTACACATCTAACAAAAAAAATCAAAGAACTACAAAAAAAATCTAACAAAATATAACTCAATTAACTACACATCTAAATTAACTACTACTAACATCAAATTAAATTAGCAAAAAATTTGCTCACGGCGACGGTGTCGGGGACGGCAACGGCGACGACGAGGTGTCGGGGACGGCGACGGCGACGGCGACGGCGACGGCGAGCTGTCGGGGACGGCGACGGTGATGGGCAGGGGACGGGGATGGTGTCGAGGACGGCGACGGCGACGGGGACGGTGCGGCGCGGGGCGGGGTGGCGCGGCGATGGTCGACGGTGAGGCGGTGCGGCGCGGGCCGGG
>NC_041385.1:841175755-841219906 GCF_002162155.2 Triticum dicoccoides
GTCGGGGCGGCGCGGGACGGCGCGGGGCGACGACGGCGACGGCGAGGCGGAGACGGACGGGCAGCCTGGCGACGTCGGGCGGCGGGGAAGAACGAACTGAACCAAATTTTCATGAGTGCTGCTTATATAGGCAGATCATTGGTTCCGGTTCATGGGACCAACCGGGACCAATGCAACCTGTGGTCTCGGTTGGTGCCACAAATCGGGACAAAAGCGAGGCATTGGTACCGGTTGGTGCCACCAACCGGTACCAATGCACCCCTTTAGTCCCGGTTGGTGGCATCAACCGGGACCAAAGGTCGTGTGCTGGAATTGGCGCGGTGCGGTGCTATGTTTAGTCACACCTCACTAGCCAAGAGGGGCTCGGAGTGGTTTATAAGCCCCGCCGAACCAACCACTTCGAGATCCTCTCTACTGCAGGCTTACGGGCCTAAAATCACTCTCTGTGCTTGTGGGCCTATTGGGCCTACTGTGGGCCTGCATCCTGGCCTTAGTAATGGGTTTCTAGTCGTATGCAGGCCGTGATGGCCCTGTAGGTGGCACTTTTTTTTAATTTTTTCCCAGTTTTTTTGCTTTCTTTCTTGTTTCTAATTACTTATTTATTTTCTTTTACGATAATTCTTTTTTCTATTAAAGTTTGTAACAAAATTCTAATTACTTATTTATTTTCTTTTATGATAATTTTTTTTGCTTTTAATGTTTTGAACAAAATTCTAATTACTTATTTATTTTCTTTTATGATAACTCTTTTTGCTATTAAAGTTTGCAACAAAATTCTATATAATTTTAGTTTCAATAATACTAGAGGTTTATAAAAGCTTTTTAGTTGATTCCTTTAGTACCAGTTCTAAGGCTGTTACAAAAGCATTTTATTTGGTACAGGTTTTAAGGCTGGGGCCCCACGAGCACCTTTTAGTACCGGTTCGTGGAATGAACCAGTAAAAGAGTTTTTTAGTTGATTCTTTCTACAGCTGTTTTTTAGTCCCACCTCGCCAAGCGAGAGGCACTCGCGGCGGTTTATAAGCCCTGAGTGTAGAGATGATGAAGGGAGAAGCGCAATGTTCACCTGCACGTTGGCCTGAAGCTAAGCAATGTGCAGGTGAGCATTGCGCCTCTCTTTTATTTTGGCATGGTATCATCATTTCATCCATATAGCATATGCAAGAAAGTTGAGAGGGTTACGGCAAAAACCGGATGCACTTCGTGTACAAAACGGACAATCTCTTTCGAAGTATCAGGATATCATACCGAAACTTGTCTGTTACAACATGCATTTCAAATGAACTACAAAAAGGTTGAAAGTTGGCATGGTATCATCATAATAGTTGTGGAGAAAGTCTTCACTTTTTCTTCGATTGTGTCCTTTCCTTATTGCGCCCTAACCATGGATAATCTTCATCATTTATCAGGATGCTTGGGTCAGCCTTGACTTTGAAGGGAGAAATTTCATGAAACTTTTCATAATCTTCGGACATGTCTGTCTTGCCCTCCACTCCCACGATGTCCCTTTTTCCTGAAAGAACTATGTGGCGCTTTGGCTCATTGTATGATGTATTCGCTTCCTTATTTTTTTTATTTTTCTCGGTTTGGTAGACATGTCCTTCACATAGATAACCTATGCCACATCATTGGCTAGGACGAACGGTTCGTTAGTGTACCCAAGAGTGTTCAGATCCATTGTTGTCATTCCGTACTGTGGGTCTACATGTAGCCCGCCTCCTGACAGATTGACCCATTTGCACTTAAACAAAGGGACCTTAAAATCTACTCCATAGTCAAGTTCTCAAATGTCCACTATGTAACCATAATATGTGTCCTTTCCCCTCTCAGTGGCTGCATCAAAGCGGACACCGCTGTTTTGGTTGGTGCTCTTTTGATCTTGGGCGATTGTGTAAAATGTATTCCCATTTATCTCGTATCCTTTCCAAATCGTAACAGTCGAAGATGGTCCCCTGGACAACGAGTACAGCTCATCACAAACAATGTTTTCATCTCTGAGGCGTGTTTCCAACCAACTGCTGAAAGTCCTGATGTGTTCATATGTAATCCAGTCGTCGTACTGCTCCGGGTGTTTGGAGTGCAGACTGTTCTTGTGTTCATCAACATAATTAAGGGGTCACCAAGGTAGAGTTCTCTAGAACTGTGCAGTGTGCTTGAGAGCAAGAATATTCGTCCCTGCATATTATTGTCTCCCCTCCAAGCGTGCCTTTTCCAGTCAGTCTCCCCTCATACCGCGATTTAGGGAGACCTATCTTCTTAAGGTCAGGAATGAAGTTAACACAAAACCCAATGACATCCTCTGTTTGATGGCCCATGGCGATGCTTCCTTCTGGCCTAGCGCGGTTACGGACATATTTCTTTAGGACTCGCATGAACATCTCAAAGGGGTACATATTGTGTAGAAATACGGGGCCCAGAATGACAATCTCGTCAACTAGATGAACTAGGACGTGCGTCATGATATTGAAGAAGGATGGTGGGAACACTAGCTCGAAACTGACAAGACATTGCACCACATCACTCCTTAGCCTTGGTATGATTTCTGGACCGATCACCTTCTAAGAGATTGCATTGAGGAATGCACATAGCTTCACAATGGCTAACCGGACGTTTTTCAGTAGAAGCCCCCTCAATGCAACCGAAAGCAGTTGCGTCATAATCACGTGGCAGTTATGAGACTTTAGGTTCTGAAACTTTTTCTCTACCATATTTATTATTCCCTTTATATTTGACGAGAAGCCAGTCGGGACCTTCATACTAAGCAGGCATTCAAAGAAGATTTCCTTCTCTTCTTTGGTAAGAGCGTAGCTGGCAGGACCTTCATACTGCTTTGGAGGCATGCCGTCTTTTTCGTGCAAACGTTGCAGGTCCTTCCGTGCCTCAGCTGTATCTTTTGTCTTCCCATACACGCCCAAGAAGCTTAGCAGGTTTACGTAAAGGTTCTTCGTCACGTGCATCACGTCGATCGAAGAGCGGACCTCTAGGTCTTTTCAGTAGGGTAGGTCCCAAAATATAGAATTCTTCTTCCACATGGGTGCGTGTCCCCCAGCGTCACTCGGAACAGCTAGTCCGCCGGGACCCTTCCCAAAGATTACGTGTAAATCATTGACCATAGCAAGTACGTGATCACCGGTACGCATGGCGGGCTTCTTCCGGTGATCTGCCTCGCCTTTGAAATGATTGCCTTTCTTTCGACATTGATGGTTGGTCGGAAAAAATCGACGATGGCCCAGGTACACATTCTTCCTGCAGCTTCCCAGGTATATACTTTCGGTGTCAGCTAAACAGTGCGCGCATGCGTGGTATCCCTTGTTTGTCTGTCCTAAAAGGTTACTGAGAGCGGGCCACTCGTTGATGGTTACAAACAGCAACGCGTGCAGGTTAAATTCCTCATGTTTGTGCTCATCCCACGCACGTACACCGTTTCCATTCCACAGCTGTAAAAGTTCTTCAACTAATGGCCTTAGGTACACATCAATGTCGTTGCCGGGTTGCTTAGGGCCTTGGATGAGAACTGGCATCATAATGAACTTCCCCTTCATGCACATCCAAGGAGGAAGGTTATACATACATAGAGTCACGGGCCAGGTCCTGTGATTGCTGCTCTGCTCCCCGAAAGGATTAATGCCATCCGCGCTTAAATCAAACCATACGTTCCTTGGGTCACGTGCAAACTCATCCCAGTACTCTCTCTCAATTTTTCTCCACTGCGACCCGTAAGCGGGTGCTCTCAACTTTCCGTCTTTCTTACGGTCCTCACTGTGCCATCGCATCAACTTGGCATGCTCTTTATTTCTGAACAGTCGTTTCAACCGTGGTATTATAGGAGCATACCACATCACCTTCGCAGGAACTCTCTTCCTGCGGGGCTCGCCGTAAACATCACCAGGGTCATCTCGTCTGATCTTATACCACAATGCATCGCATACCGGGCATGCGTTCAAATCCTCGTACGCATCGCGGTAGAGGATGCAGTCATTAGGGCATGCATGTATCTTCTGCACCTCCAATCCTAGAGGGCATACGACCTTCTTTGCTGCGTACGTATTGTCGGGCAATTCATTATCCTTTGGAAGCTTCTTCTTCAATATTTTCAGTAGCTTCTCAAATCCTTTGTCAGGCAGAGCATTCTCTGCCTTCCAATGCAGCAATTCCAGTACGGTACCCACCTTTGTGTTGCCATCTTCACAATTGGGGTACAACTTTTTTTGTGATCCTCTAACATGCAATCAAACTTCAGCTTCTCCTTTTGACTTTCACATTGCGTCCTTGCATCGATAATGACCCGGCGGAGATCATCATCGGGCACATCGTCTGGTTTCTCTTGATCTTCAGCAGCTTCCCCCGTTGCAGCATCATCGGGCACATCGTCTGGTTCCTCTTGATCATCAGCAGCTCCCCCCGTTGCAGCATCACCGTATTCAGGGGGCACATAGTTGTCATCGTCCTCTTCTTCTTCACCGTCTTCCATCATAACCCCTATTTCTCCGTGCCTTGTCCAAACATTATAGTGTGGCATGAAACCCTTGTAAAGCAGGTGGGTGTGAAGGATTTTCCGGTCAGAGTAAGACTTCGTATTCCCACATTTACTGCATGGACAACACATAAAACCATTCTGCTTGTTTGCCTTAGCCACTTCGAGAAAAATATGCACGCCCTTAATGTACTCGGAGGTGTGTCTCTCACCATACATCCATTGCAGGTTCATCTGCGTGCATTACATATAATTATGTGTGTCAAAATTAAGAAAATCAGACAAATATCTATCTAAAGTAAGAAAATCAGACAAGTATCATAAAGAAGATAAGAACAAGAGGCTCACCATGGTGGTGCCGGCAACGAGATCGGCGCGGGCGATCAACGGCGGTGAAAACGGGGACGGGGCGTGACAGGCCCCTAAATCTAGACAAATCTTGAAAAAATGGAGCTCCTAGGTTGAGCTTCGAGAGGAGAAAGCTTAACTAGTGTGGCTCGGGCATTTCATCGAACACCTCATGTGCATAGGAGGTGAACTAGAGCACCCAAATGACCTCTCCTCGCCGGATTGAAAAAACAGAGCACTGTGGAGTGCTCTGCCGCGGTGGTGGGTATATATAGACAAGTTATTTGTCCCGGTTCGTGGCATGAACCGGGACTAAAGCCACCCCTCCTGTCTCGATTCATGCCACGAACCGGGACCAATGGTTGTGGGCCAGCAGCGAGGACCATTGGTCCCGGTTCGTGGCTCGAACCGGGACAAATAGTTCTACACAAACTGGGACCAATGCCCACGAGGCCCCGGCCGGCCCCCTGGGCTCACGAACCGGGTCTAATACCCCCCATTGGTCCCGGTTCTTCTAATGGGCTGGCCAGGGCCGAACGGTAGCCCTGTTTTCTACTAGTGGATCTGTATACATTGTATGGCGTGCTCAGGGCAACAATGTAAACAGATAGTCAGGGGGTTTGCTCATATATTAAAAAAGGGAAATGTTAGAATACGGCTAGCCGGCCCAACTTTGAGCCGGACGCACCCCATGTGTTCGGTCTGGCTAGATCGCATGCACATGAGGCAACTGCCAGCATCCTGTCATTCCACCTTGCACCCACGTTCTTGTGGGGGGCAGCACCGCCCTTCTTACCCTTATATCTTTCCCACCCCGTGAAATATCTCTCTCATTGCTGTAGCACCACATCTCCATCTCCTTTGCTGCTCATCCCCCTTTTTGCGGGGAATCAGGGTTTTTATTTTATTTCAACAGGGTTACAATAAGCTATTACAAGATCTTGAAAAATAATCTAGAGCTCTATGCACCAACAAGCGGTGCTTCGAGTTGTCCATGCATAATTCGAAAGACAATGAGCTACCCTATTTTACGATCTAGCAATCTTACTCTGTTTGAACTCCCGCTCTTCCATAGAATGTTTGATTTCCTGCTCATACCCTTTCTTCTTCCCCGCAGCAAAATACGATGAGGCGGGGTACCAAAAAGCCGGTCGCACGATGCACCCGGGCCGTTGCAAGCAACCTCGCGGCAATTGCGAGTGGACGCCATGGCTGGCTTCGAGCACTCCTCTCCATTGCTGCCGTAGCCAGACGCGCTACTCGCCATGGCTGGCTTCCAATTTTTGCTGTTAGAGCTGCACCCCGGCGATGGTGGCGGTGTTAGAGTTGTTCAAATGATGACCGGCAACTAGCAAGGCAAGGATACAAGAGGTGCTAGAACCCACTGACTGCGAAGCTGCAACGGGCCATGCGATATGCTGGAAGCAATGCCTCCTGGTGCTGGAATCAGACGCACGCCTCGCTGCTGACGCATTCTTTTGCTGGAAAAAGCATTTTTTTTGTAACTGGTTTTTGTTTTGCTACATCGACTGGTGCAGATTACTGCAATTTTTGCGACTGAGATCTTTTTTCGTAACCAGCGGCATTTTTTGCTGGAACTCGCTAATTTGTTTGCCATAATGAACTAGTGGAGTTTTTGTTGCATAGATTTTTTTGCTGGAACAGTCACTATTTTTTGTTGGAACCAGCTAACTTTTTGCTTCAATCGAGTCTGGGAGTTTTTGTTGCATTAAAAAATTTCATGTTGAAACAGTGGTGCATGACGCTATTGATGTTGCAACCATGGCAACTGCATGTTGCAACCGAACGACGTTAGAGATCCATCTGTGGTATTCGCGCGGTGGGACCAACTGGCGACCGTGCTGCAATTCCCGCGTCCATGGGTAGGACCTCTCCACACCTCTGTCGGCCACGGCCATGACCGCGGGGCCAGTTACTACCTTCGAGGTGTGGAAGCGCCGAACTAGGGGAAAGGCGCCCGATGCTCTGTGTGTGGTGAGGATATGGATTTGGGTGTGAGGGAGGAAGACAATGCAAGTGAAGAACTTCATTTGACACCACATACAAGTAAATCAGGTGGATGGGTGGCGACGGGCCCAGATTTGGGTCAGCCGGCCGGCGCCTAGTAGTAAGTAGTCATTAAAAAAAAGAAATTTGAACAAAAAACCTTTACGACTGTGCCCTCGTAGGGGATTTTTTAACTGCATTTGTTTTGGTCTGTGCGCACTTATCGGTGCTGGTTCACGGATGGGCTCAGAGGGCCATCTTTTCGTCCGTGTGCACTTTTGATGCTGGGCCACGGGTTGGGCTCGGCGGCCTCTTTTATTTGTACGCTTTGGCATCTTTCGTAGCTGACAATGCATGATCCCTGTGTTGGCGATGCAGCAGGCATAATTCGGGCTAATAAACTGGTCACATCCTGATTAAACTTCTGGTATGGTACTAATCGATTCGCCCGGTGGATTTCGCGTCCCGCGCGCACTGGCCACCCGGAAAACCCGGTTGAGGCCCAACTGGGCCCGTTCCCCTTCGATTCTCGTGTAGGCGCCGCAAAGTTCTCTCCCTCATCTGCTCTGTGTCATCTCACCTGATCCAGGCGCCCACCCAAGATGCTCAAGGGCGGAGACAGACTAGCATCGTCTCCGAGGCCGAGCTCCTGCTACTCATGGCGGATGAAGCACCTCTCCGTGCACGTTGTCGTCGTCGTCATCGCCGCCGCCAACAGCTTGGCTGCCTCTGCCGTCGTTGCTGGATCCTTCCTTTTCTCCACCTAGGTTAGTTAGCCTCCATGCTCCCGTCATCCCCTTAGAGCGGCAACGGAGGAGCAGCGAGGAAGCCCTAGGCACCGCCAACAGCTTGGCCCCCGCGGTGTTAGGCACCACGGCGTTCCGGTGACGCCGCCTCGCACCATTGCGTCACGCGACACCCAGGTCGCCGCTGCACCCATGCAGCTCGCCGTCTCATGCATCCATGTGTCGCGCTACCTACGTACGTGTCAAGCACAAGAGGAGCCTCGTCTATATAAAACCAAGGCAGGTAGGTGACTGTGAGCACGTGACACACACGAACCAACATAGCAGAGCAGAGTAGCAGACACACACAGAGACACGAGGAGAGATAGAGAGGCAGGTGGCAGATCGAGAGATGGTTTGTGCCTGGACGGCCAGTGCTCCTCTGCTCGCCGCAGCAGCAGTAGCAGGCCCGGCCCTGAGGGGGGGCAGGGGGGGCGGCCGCCCCGGGCCCCCAAAGCCCAGGGCCCCCCAGGTCTATCTATTTGCTTTGCAGCCCGTAATATCGTGATGGAAAGGCTTCGTCCAAACAGTACGCAAGCAGAAGCAGCGCTAGATTGTCTCAAAAAAAAAAGAAGCAGCGCTAGAAGGGCATCGTCCAAATACATTGTACGCACGCGGAATCAGACCTCGCATCACGGCGCGATCGATGGATCGCTCATCAAAACCCCCTGCGTCCTTTCCTAAAAAAAATGAACCCCTGCGTCCTAAAGAAAAGATGGACCAAACCTTAGAAGGCCAGGCGCTTGATTCTTGCTCCAGTATATGTCCAGTTTATGCATGCGCCGCTGCCTCGTTTTTCTGGAGTCACCAATCAAACATCTATCCCAAGCGGCCATGCCACAGCTCCCTGCCGGAGACACCCCATTGCAGATTTGCAGGTCCTTTACCCGGAGAGGGAACCGCATCAGCATCACTTTCACTGCCACCGCAACGCGATTCTAGGCAATTGCCCTTTGACCCCTCCCGTTCTGAAGGAAATATAACTAGCAGACTACGAGAGAATCAAAGAAGGTATGACTGTATTAACATATGCCCTACGTTTCCCCATGATGATTGATAAATTTTATCTGGATAGAACGATCAAATATTTACTTCTTTGTTGTTGCGATATGGACATTGACAATTGATTGAATGTACATATTTTAGCATCAGATATTATTCAGATTTATGAGCTGGGGTTGCCCTTTGATCCTTCCGGTTGATCCTTGGAAGAAATATAATTAGCAGCCTATTAGGGAGAATCAGAGGAGGCACGACTCTCATAGCATATGCCTGCGTTTTTGCCATGACCATTGACAAATATTTAGTTTGGTAAAACGATCAATATTGCTTCTTCCTTGTTTTGCAATATGACCATTGATTGATTGATAGGATACAATTTAGAGATTGATATTATTCAGATTATTAGTTCGAGGTTATAATTTGATGTATATATTAAGAGGGCCCCATGTTTTTGTTTACCGAAAAAGGCTCTCGCCCGGCTTTATAAATAAAGCAAACCGCCACAGAGCATACAAACCCACACAAGTCCACACACACACCCAAGTCTCACGACAAAGTACATAGGTTCTGCTGAGGGCACAGCTCAACAAGCCCAGAAGGAAAGAAAAAACAACATCATCATCACACAAGGTGCCTAATCAGGCTCCGGCGGAGGCGGCGGTGGCGGCGGCGACAGGCGGACGGCCATCGATCGGATGTCGGCGATGAAGGCGGAGATGGCGTCACGGTCCGGGGACGGCTAAGCGGCCGCCAAAGCTACAAGAAACCCGTGAATTTGTAGAAAGCTAAGCTGCAAGAAACCCATGTTTTTGTTTCGCCCCGGGCCTCCGGAATCTCAGGACCGGCCCTGAGCAGTAGCAGCGGTGGCAGTGGCCTGCTCGCTGTCGCTGGGGTCTGGGGCTCGTGCGGCAGAGCAGGAGGCCGCCGGCGCCGGCGGGGACGACTTGAGGTTGAGGCAGCCTCCGATCACGCGCGGCCTGTCCTTCGACTTCTACAAGCGGAGCTGCCCCAGGGCGGAATCCATCGTGCGCGACTTCGTCCGGCACGCCGTCCGCAAGGACGTCCGCCTCGCCGCCGGCCTCCTCCGCCTCCACTTCCACGACTGCTTCGTGCAGGTACCTACCTTGCCTTCTCTGACTTAGTTGCTTGCCTGCCATCAATCCACTCATTGGTTCATGCATCCATGGGTGCGGCCGTGCCCGCGTCATGCATGGATGCAGGGCTGCGACGCGTCGATGCTGCTCGACGGGTCGGCCACGGGGCCGGGGGAGAAGCAGGCGCCGCCCAACCTCACGCTCCGCCCGTCCGCCTTCAAGGCCATCAACGACATCCGGGACCGGCTGGAGCGCGAGTGCCGCGGCGCCGTCGTCTCCTGCTCCGACATCCTGGCGCTCGCCGCGCGCGACTCCGTGGTCGCCACGGGCGGGCCCGAGTACCGCGTGCCGCTCGGCCGCCGCGACAGCGCGCGGTTCGCCACGCAGCAGGACGTGCTATCCGGCCTCCCCGCGCCCACCTCCGCCGTGCCGTCCCTCCTCGACGTGTTCCACAGCCACAGCCCCGACCTCGACGCCACCGACCTCGTCGCGCTCTCCGGCGGGCACACCGTGGGGCTCGGGCACTGCGCCTCCTTCGAGGGCCGCCTTTTCCCGCGCCCCGACCCGACCATGAGCCCCGACTTCCTCGGCAGGCTGAGGCGGACGTGCCCGGCCAAGGGCACCGACGCGCGCACCGCGCTGGACGTGCGCACGCCCGACCTGTTCGACAACAAGTACTACGTCAACCTGGTGAACCGGGAGGGGCTCTTCGTGTCGGACCAGGACCTCTTCACCAACGACGCCACCCGGCCCTTCGTGGAGCGCTTCGCGCGCAGCCAGCGCTACTTCTTCAGCCAGTTCGGCGTGTCCATGGTGAAGATGGGCCAGATCAGGGTGCTCACCGGCGACCAGGGCCAGGTCCGCCGCAACTGCTCCGCCCGCAACCCCGGCACCGCCGCCGACGGCCTCGAGTGGTCGTCCCTGGTGCAGACCGTCGTGGACGCCGCTCCGGAGAGCCTCGGTTTCTAGCATTAGAATCTACAGTGGTGGAGTAGTAGCTGTTAATCATGTCGAAATAAAATACAGTAGTGACCCAAACGTGTGTTCTGTTCACCAGTTAGTTTAATGGATCGATGCTTATATTGTTGTTTTGTTTGTGACCACCGGTAAAACTGATAACCTCGCTCAGACAGGCAGAGCATGCTGTTTTTTTTTTTTGGTTCTTTTTGGACCTGGCAGCAGAGCATGCTGGTTTTGTTTAGTTTAGCAGCTAGTTTAACCTCCCTCTCACACAGGATGACGTCAAACGTGGAGAAAATTAACGATTCGCTCGTCTCGCACGCACGAAACAAAATCATCGTCGACAACTTATGTCCATTAGGCAACACTATAATTGCGGCCAGCAGAAGGGGACAGTGGTATCCCGAGCTCAAGCCACAAGATGATTAGGAGGCAGTGGTATCCCAACAGAGTTTAAGTTCTAGATTTGACATTGGTGCTCGCATTATTCGTTGAGTGGAAGAACACTTTTTCGTCAACTGCGAGGCATATGTGGTGACTTTTATAAAATACCAAGATGCTATGCCGACTCAGTCTTCTGAAGATGCTCATAGGAATAGGATATACGTGCATGCATTTATAGAAGTGAGTGTATGTTTGTGTATGTGAACGACTTTGATTCTACTATGTCCGGAAAAAAAGCAACAATATACTCCCTCCGTTCCTAAATAATTGTCTTTCTGGATATTTCAATAAGTGACTACATACGGAGCAAAATGAGTGAATCTACACTCTAAAACATATCTACATACATCCGTATGTTGTAGTCCATTTAAGATGGCTAGAAAGACAATTATTTGAGAACGGAGGGAGTACTTTACTTAGAGCATCTCCAACGGCCGCAAGAAACGACGTGCGCGCGCGGGGCGTTTTGCCGCGCTCCAGCGGTGGCGGGATAATCACGCGCAAGGAAACCGTTTGCGCGCGCGCGAAAAGGCGCCAGCTCGCGCCTCATTTTTTGCGCACCGCTTCCGGCGCGCCTATAAAGTGCGGCGCGCGCCACGCGCCTCTCCACGCCTCCTCTTCTCTTCTTCCTCTCCCTCTCTGCCATGCGCCGCTCCAGCGCCCCGCCACCGACGCGCCTCCACCGCCCCAGCGCCCCGCCATGCCGCCGCGCCGCCGAGGAGCGTCCGGCTACCGCGGCGTCCGCCTGCGCCCCAACGGCGGCTACTACGCGGAGATACGCTCCGGCGATCTCCGGCTCGGCCTCGGCACGTACGGGACGGTGCGCGAGGCCGCCCGCGCGTACGACGCGGCGGCGTGGCGCCTGGGCCGGCCGCGTGGCCAGATGAACTTCCAAGACGTGTACACGCTCCAGCAGGCGCTCGACGTCGCCCCGCCGCCTCGTCTGAACACGGCACAAGACCGTGAGGAGCACGCCGAGCGGCAGCGCCGCCTCCTCGTCGCCCAGGAGGACGAGCGGGTCATGGCGGAGTGGCGCTGGTGCCACCCGGAGGACGTCGCCTACGAGCAAGGCTACTGGGCAAGGCGTCGCGAGGAGGACACGCGAAGGCGCCGCGAGGCGCGGTTGGACAGGCGTCGGCGGAAGGCGTTGGCGAACGCGCAGACCGATCTCGTTGCAGCAGGTGGGAGGTCGTTCTTCACGGAGAACGATGATCGTTGGTTGGACATATGGCTATCAACCTCGGACGACACCGCCGAGGATGATAATGGTGATGATGATGATAGCGACTTAGAGTAGTTTTTTATGCTATCTATTTAGTTTTTTACCGTTTGTCGTTTTTAAATTATGTAATCTATGTTTCCGATGTAAAATACTTTTGTATCGTTTAAAATCATATGTAATCTATCTAGTTTCTATGCTTCCAATGCCTATATCCTAGTTTGTAGAATGAGCGCGCGCTGTGCAATTTTTGCGTGTTTGCTGGAGCGGCGCGCGCGCTGCATTTTAGCGCGGCGACTGGAGCTGGCGCTGCGCGCCGCGCCAAACCAGACGATGGGCGCGCGCTAAAGCCTTTTTTGCACGCGGCGTGTTCAGCGGCCGTTGGAGATGCTCTTAATCATTAGGCAACACATGCCTGCACGGTGCTCCAGTACTTCCCTCTAATCGCTTAAATGAATGTATCTAGTATTAGCATTTTGCACTCACGTAGTGAATGCTAGGCCTAGATGCATGCATTTGAGCGACATGTAATTCAGTAGGGTTAAAATATAAAAAAACACTTTTATATTATGAAACGGAGAGGGTATCTTATACGTAGCCGCACATGCGCGCGTGCATACACACTTTGCCGGCCAGCCGACCGACGATGGCTGCATATGCATGCATGATTACTCGTCTATCCTCTTTGGCGCCCCGGCGTCGCCGTAGCCGGCCTGCTTCTGCTCACGGTGCTGCTGGGCGGCGGTGCACTAGCTCGGCACGCCGGCCTCCAACCGGTGCTTCAGCGCGCGCGTGCGCCGTGTTCTTCTTCGCCTCGCACCCGTCGTAGTGCACTACACGCAGCAAAAACCATCGTCGTCGTCCTTGTCAGTTCATTAAAAACACATGGATTGAACGGTGAAGGCGAGGCAGATATATAATGTACCAGGCCCAAGAATGCACCGGCCTCGGCAACCCGCTCGTTGCTCCCGTGCTGCTTCTCCTCCCTCTTGCGGTGCCCCCGCCGCTGCCCGCCTCCGCCGTGGCACTAGACCACGTCGGCGGTGGTGGAGTACGACATGGCCCTGCCGCCGTTGTGCCCATGGCCCTGCTTTACCGTGTGCATTCTCTCTCTCTCTCTCTCTCTCTCTCTCTCTCTCTCTCTCTCTCTCTCTCTCTCTCTTTGCAGCACACGGTAAAGTTATTCTCCTGTCTGCCTTGTTTACCTTCCTTTCTTGTCACAAGGCTAATAGTAACTCTTAACAAACTTATGTGAAACAATCCACACATTGTTCAGTCGGATGCCTCTGGGGCTTGGCTCCTGAGCACACACAGAATACCCGTATGTTTATGGAGAAAGCAGAAGAAAAAGGCTAGCGGAGTTAGCTTAGCCAACCCAAAGCATTAGCATTAGTATCCCTGGCCGACTTCAGTTATTACCAGGGAAGCAAATATACCCGCAGGTGAAATAACATCAGAATAATCGTCCACTTCGGTTCTCACATGGGGAAAACAACATCAGATGTTTTTTCTAACCCAAAATATCCTCATTGGGAACAAATACACACATCGACAGATGCTGGAATCCACAATGGTCCAAGCCAACAGGCGATGATGAATTATAAAGTTGTCTTTCAAGGAGCAGACTAAGAAAATATAGATGCCATGCCACCGTTACCTCGAAGTAAACTTCAGCACTTAACATTTCAACTTGGTAAATATGGATATGGTAATTTTCCGTGCCAGGCAAATGGAAAACCAGAGGCAAAATCTTAGTCGCTGAAAGAATTTACACAAAAGAAACATACTACAAAGATGCTTCTAAGTGTGTGTGCTTCCATATCTTTGTACACCGAGATTTCAGACCGTCTCACATAGTTGGCAGGTCAACCCATAAGGAGGACATTCTTCACACATGCTCTGTATGTCAAAAGCAAAGGCGGCTTTAGCTGGTAGGGATAATTATTGTGCTGCATCAAGCATGAGCTAGGATCCAATATAAAAGCAGCCCGGCAGTCTATATTTACAGCAATTGTCTGATTTAACTCAGAGTTATGCATACTGGTCCAGGTAAGATTATCCTGATCTGAAACGATCAAACGCTTCACCAGTAGCATACCCAACACAAATGTTTAGTGTTTCTAATGTATATTATATACTTTATAAGACATAGTACTAGTCATTTCTTATATTAGTTATTTTGTTCTGATCATTCAGAATGAATACTGCACTCTTCTGCATACAAAAGAAGTAAATAAAGGGAAAACACAGATACTCCCATACAAATCAATTCCGTAGTACCGCTTAAGTAATATCCTACTACTCCAAGCAAGGGATCTATTAAAGTCAATAACAATGCACCACGTCTCTACTCATCAAGTAAGATTTCATTCCCCTGCTATTTTAAACATACAACGCCGACAGACATTGCACATTGCCTACTCAACTTTTCTATTAGAACCGCATTACCTGTAAGGTAAGAAGTTTTGCACATCGCACTTGGGTCAGAACTAAAGTTTCTCTGAACAATTAGGCTTAGGCATAGGCGAAGGGGTGAGCAGATGATAAGTCATGCATAAGAGTAGTGTGGCCAAATGTTTGAATTTGTCGATTGACACACATAGTTGTCTTGATTTGACGTGCAATACGCTTTTATATATAGTTTGCAATACTTTTTGTATCGATCCGACATCTTAAGATCCGCTATTGTTTTTATTATTGCCATCTGTAGTGTAACCTATCCCTTACAGAAAACTAAGTGATTATACATCCGCATGTTGACAGTGATGATTACTTAATTACAGCAAGAGTTCATATTTCAGAAAACTGTGAACATCAGTTTTGGTCTGGTGGGATATAAAATCCCAGCACGTTTGGAACAGTGTTATTAACAATTTACTGTAGTAAAGTCTAACATACGCCTGTTTTTAATCGACTCCAAACAGCAGTTGTGCCAGATATCCCAGTAAATCCCAGGAACAGACCAGTTTGTATCAAACCAACAAGATACTGAATGCAACCATGCACAAATGATTCCCAACCTTATTAATAGAAAGAAAGAGCGCAGTAGCAAAAAAAAAGGCACTGGCATAGCTGCCTAATGGGTAGGATCAACTGGCTTAGAATCCTCAGTGAAAGAAAGACACTCCAACTGCTGTAACAAATCAGGGAGATGGTAAAAGTAAAAGTAATTGTGATAATCTCATAGCGAACTACAGTTGCCGAAAGGTAAGTATATCTAGATTCGGTTAGTTGGGAACAAAATCATGGTGAGCCAGAATACGTAATGGACTTTTGCATAACTAACTTCATCGATTCCATAATCAGAGTTAAGGAAGAAGGAATAATTTGTTTATAGATACATAAACCGGGATGGACATACACAACCAGTGACTGAGATGTCTCAGACCTATATGCCAAACAAAGTTCTGCTAATTTAACATCATTACATACTGCACAATATGTAGTTTAGTTTCTCATTTTGAAAAAAATCAGTAACCATAATGGGAAAGATGATGTAAACATGAGTCATGAATCAATGCAATTGTTTCAAACTGTAGCTTCGAAGGGAATGTTTATTTTTTTTGTAAATTTTGTAACTCAGGTAAAACCACTCGAACAACAATCAACAATGGATGATCCATAATTCAAATATGCAAACATAGAAAGACTTGTTATGGGTAGCAACATACATTTCAGGGGGCCAAATTCCTTGCTGACAATACATGCACATGCTACTTTGGAGCTTCTAAAGCACTCTCAATCTGCAGGATTAGCTGGTCAGCAGGCAACGCTCCCTCCTGAATACCAGCAAATAAACAAAAATAAAGACCAAAGCCACGTTATAACAATTTCATTTGCACCAGTCGAAACACTATTTATAAATGGAGAAATATGAGTGATCAAAACTTACAAAGCGATAACAAGGTTCCCCGTTCTTGAAGATAATGAAAGTTGGTAATGCTTCAATTTTATACTTATTTGCAATGCTTGTATATTTCTCTGTATCAATTTTCACAATGTTAATCTTGTCACTCATCTTCTCATGCACTTCTTGAAGTATGGGAACCATGTATTGGCACGGACCACACCTAACAAAAAGAATTAAAATAAATGCAAACATACAGCATAATGGTATATATTTGCCAATCTTCCTACAACATAGCCATGAAATTTGAATCATCAACCATACTGTAATGAATTATACGTGCTACGAGATCGTATCCACTTTTTTGTCAGAAGGAGAAAAGATGCACTTCTTCATCAAAGTATGTGAAAGAAATTAGCCACAAAACGCAAATCATATAAATTAGTAAGATTCACTTTAGTGTTCATATGGCAGTCATCTTTGGACTAAAGCAAAACTAATACGGTAGCACTATAAGAGCCCACAAGATAAACACTAAAAATAACAGTTAAGAGCTTGGCGGTACTTTCTGAGTAGGAACAGGACATGCCACCACCAAACTCGGCTCCATAAGGTTTAACACAATGACAATGGACATAATTCACAGTATATCTAGTATAGAGAAGAGATGTACTAGGCCATATATACATTCAGGAGCACTAGCTTTGCTAAGGGTCGCTTACCAAGTTGCATAGAAGTCGACCAGTAAAGGCTTTTCAGACTTCTCCAATAACTCCTCGAAGGTAGAAAATGTTTCCTTCTTAGCTTTGACCTATCGGAAAAGATAGAAACAACAGAAAAAGTAAACAAAAAAATAGACATATTTTAAAAGCAGCAGGCAGCATTAAGTAATTGCAACAGAGCAGAATGGTTCTTTTTTTTTTAATAAAACAATGGTTCTTTTTCATTTCTATATGATAATGTCTGTACAAGACTACTGTTTAAGAGGGTTGGACCATTGAGTATATTAGCAGGTGACTAGCCAAAAACAACATAGCTATTGATGGCTCTTCACCTACATCAACTTAACAGCCTAGGAAGTAAACAGACGAGTCGCAGAGGAGTTTATATTATATGCTTAATGTTAATTTTATTAACAGTTTAATTTTATTTTAGCATTATTTGTTGGAATTATGAAGACATTTGGACAAAATAATACTATTCATAGTGTAGTTTTCACAAATCTTGAACCAATGTATTGAACTTATAGTGTCTATATATTGCATATGTAATAAATCGTGGCACTCCCAGAACTAACATCCTAGGTCCGCCACTGTCATAGACAATATACGTTTAACACCAAACTATGTCCTGCTAGAGCGCTACACCAAATTCTACTCTTACTAGGATTGAACTTGACCTCTGAACATAGTACACAAAGCGTCCCCCTTGGCTTCGGATTTTACATGGCAAAGCAGAGATTTTATCTGGTCCAAACTAAAATTCCCCACTAAAATCCCACGACCTAACGGGAGTGGCCCAAATGCACCGAGTACTCACCAGGAGCGCGGCTCCCCGGCGAGGCGGCGCGGCCGCTCGCCGGAGCCCGACGGCCGGCGGCGAGCGGCGGGTTGGTGCCCACTGCGAGGGGCTCGGTGCGGGCGAGCAGGCGACGGCGTAGGCGGCAGGGGCGGCGGGGGCGGCGGCGGTGGTGGTGGTGAAGGCCGCCATGGGTGGGGTCTCCGTGGCTAGGGTTTTGGTCGGCGGCGGCGGCGCGTGTGGTGTACCCGCTTCTCTTATCTGCAGCGTGCGCGTCCTTGTTCGCAGGGAAGAAGAGGGAGGGTGACGTGGTGGACCGGGTTCGCCACGTGGACCACACATCTTACCGAGTTCAGCCTCTGTTCGTCGGATCATCTGGCCATCCGTGTTGATTCGTTCGATCGGCTCAGTTTTTTTAAACATACTAGCTAATTGCCCGTGCGTTCCTACGGGTGTAAAAATATTTTGGTTGTTACACATTAATTGTGCAACAATGCAAGCGTGTACCTTCAGAATCCGCACGCATAAATCATGCTTCGATTTTGCAGGAAAACATTGTAGACTTATTTTTCCCTCAAAAGTTCATGTTTTCCTCCATCCGCTGACTGTCTCCACAACCCAAACTTGCCACCGTTAAAAGCGCATCACGCACCCCCACGGGTACGGGTTTGGCCAAAAAATATTGAGATGGGTGCGGGTTTGATCATGCATTACCCATACCTTGCAGGCGCCATGTTGCAGCAAAGTGTTTCCTATTGGTGGGTCCGCTCGACTAAGGTGGCAATCATCAAAAGTAAACTGATTTACAAATATAAATTAATCTAAAGATTATGTCGCATTCTCAACTTCTCCCTTATGGCTCCTTTCTCTTTCTTCCCTTTGCCCCGTTGAGTACCTTCTGAAAATCACAACGAGTAGCAAGAAAAAAATTTAGTACATTGGAGAAGTTTATCTTAAGAGAAAATTTATACAAGTCAAAATTTAGTAGCTTGAGAAAAACTTGCAATCGATATAAAAGACGGTGATTTCTGCATAAAAACAATACAAATTATATTTTTTCTTAAAAAGCTGACGAAAAACACCTTTATTGTATCTCAATGCCAGATGTAAGTCTAAACAAGTGGCAACGAATAGAAAAGAGGTTAATCATTTCATGAACTGAAAGCTCTTAAGGCAATATATCCTGTCTCAATATATCATAATAATTCCAACGCTCATCTCCTAAATTCTCAAGCAAGCATTTTCTCCTAAATTGAATGCAAAGGACTGTTTGCAGGGGCATGAAAAGGCTAATAATTCTGCTGGGGCATATCTCAAATAGCTTTGCTGGTACATCCGTACAAGCCCTACATAAAGCAGACTGCTTACAGTTTTGAGCATCCAACCAAATTACAACTATTCAGTATGATTATTATAATATAGTTGTGGTTAGTTCAATCAGCAATTCAGTATCATTATGTATTATTGAAGGTGGTAGTACATACAAATTTCCATTGTAAAATTCTGAATATCCACACTAATTCAGTAGCACTATTTGACATCCATTGGTTCTGCAAACATAGTAGTATTTCTTGCATAAAACAGCAGCCGATTCCCATGAACTCCTGGACTGTTCTAGAAGCCTCTTTGTGCTTCCTCTGCAGAATTCAACGGGACAACAACAATTAAAATAAAAAACGCACAGAAAAAAAAGGAAAAGCATGTCCGCTGACCACGGAAGAAAGTGCACGGCAGAAGATTAAGATTTTCGCTAGCCCGTGGAGAAAAACGAAGATGTGATGGGGCTGCTGGCGGAGGTCGTTGTTGGAGTAATGGGGTTAGGTTTGAGGGAGGTGGTGTGGCCTGATGCAGTGCTCACACGCACGCTGCTTATGGGCTCGCAGGTCACAGGCGCACACTGACTTGGACCCCGGCAGCCATGGCCTGGCCTCTGTCAAGAGGAAGTCACAAAGTTGCCGCTGGTTGTGGATCTCTTCAGATCAGGGTCTCCGTCGTCGATCTAGGAAGGATCGCGGGTTGGGGCTGGACGGCTGCGCCCCTTGCCCGCAGCTGGTAGTGGTGATGTTTGGCGGAGGCCGCCACAGCGAGGCGATAGGAATGGCGTAGGGGCGAGGCCGCGGATGGGAACCCTACCGGGATAGGGAGGAGTCCGATCTACCCTGTACCTCACGAGATCGGAAGAGGAGGGGGAGGGCGATGCTAGATTCGGTGGCGGCGACCATGGGAGGGGTAGCGACAGGGCCCAGGGGAACCGATTGGTGCGAGACCGTAGGTTCGGGATCGAGAGGGAGATCGAGCCGTGGATTCAGTTTGAGGTTTTTTTTCAGTGGAAAACCAACATGGGAAGGCACGCGATCGGGTGGGAGAAGGGATCGACGAAAGGTGCGACGTAAGAGGGGAGAGGGAACCTTACGTTTCTTTTAGATAGTAGAGATATGGAACATTATACATACTGAATTAGCACAAATGCCTGTGTGTTGCAACGGAGAAAAATTCATGCATCCACAAAAACGCAAAACAACACAACACGGCTATTCGCGCCGTTCCAGCGGCTGTCTGTTGTTGCCACAGGCTGCGGCACGTGACGGCGATCACCGGAGACACGCTCGAAGTGGAGGAGGAAGAACACAGAAACTTTTTCGGCGCACGAACACCCCCCCCCCAGCACGTACGGATTTCGCTGTATTTCACCTCGAGCTCAAACTCAATCTCCTCGCGATTACATAGGGGTGGAGTGGGTTTTATGCCCGCGAGCTCTGACATGCCGGGTGAGGGAGTCTCGGACTAGGGGGTGTCCGGATAGCCGAACTATTATCATCGGCCGGACTCCAAGACTATGAAGACACAAGATTGAAGACTTCGTCCCGTGTTCGGATGGGACTTTCCTTGGCGTGGAAGGCAAGCTTGGCGATACGGATATGTAGATCTCCTACCTTTGTAACCGACTCTGTGTAACCCTAGCCCTCTCCGATGTCTATATAAACCAGATGGCCTTAGTCCATAGGACGAACAACAATCATACCATAGGCTAGCTTCTAGGGTTTAGCCTCCTTGATCTCGTGGTAGATCTACTCTTGTAACCCACATCATCAATATTAATCAAGCAGGACGTAGGGTTTTACCTCCATCAAGAGGGCCCGAACCTGGGTAAAAACATCGTGCCCCTCGTCTCCTGTTACCATCCGCCTAGACGCGCAGTTCGGGACCCCCTACCCGAGATCCGCCGGTTTTGACACCGACATTGGTGCTTTCATTGACATTTCCTTTGTGCCGTCACCATCAGGAAGGATGCCTTTCCCCGTCTTTAAAGACGGCGCCGTCGTCAAGGGAGCTTTGGCCGCCGGCCAGACTATCCGGCTAGGCGGTTTTCTCATGACCGCCTGTTCGGCCACCGCCCCGACAATGACCTCTCAAGTCATTGAAAGCGATCTTCACGTCAGCTCGGAATTCGCCGAGCAGCTAGATCCGATTGAGCTCTCCTCCGTAAACGAGCTCTTGAATCGCATCGCCGCCCTGGGAGTCGCCACCGACTACGATCAGATTGGGCTTAAAACCGATTTGAGAGAAATTAACTCTCCCCAGGCTACCCACCACGTTGTCGTGGTAGAGGAACAATGCGGCAACTCTTCTTCTATGTTAAAATCCAACTATGTCCGGATTCCGGATCCCTCCATGATGGATTCCCGCAGAAGGACGGACGTTAATCAAATACTAAACCTAAAGTCAGGCATCGGACCAGATCTGTTGGAAAGCGCTCAGCAAACCAAGCTTCCGAATCCGGAAGCTTCTTGGCCTTTGAGCCTCGGATCGGGCGGGGTTCCTAACTTAATTCCACCCGCCCACCCAAACATAAGCGATCTATCTCAAATACGGCAAGAGCCCGCTGAAACAGTACATCATTACTGGGCCAGATTCCTCCTGGTTATGAACAGGATAAAGGGCTGCCGTGAAGAAAGCGCGATCTCAATCTTCTGCAACAATTGCACGGAAAAGGGAATCATAAACGCCATCAGTCGTCGCGAAGTTTCACGCTTCGCCGACCTAGCGACCATTGTACAAAAATACTGCGCGATGGAGAGTGCCTGGAAAACCGAAACCATGTTTTGGGATAATCCGGCCCTGAATAAAACCCCAGTCCGAATTAAAAGGGTGCGTCATACTCAAGCACCTGGGTTAAAAACCAAAAAGCAAGAAACCCCTAAAGGGTACGGAACCGTACTAGAGGGATGGCTCAACGGACCCTGCAAAATCCACAGTACGGAGGGCGCCACTCCAACACACAGCCTTCGAGCATATTGGATACTACGACAGGTGGCCAAAAGTGGCGTGGGCTTTTTAGCCCCGGGCAACCAACCCAGCAGTACCAGTACGGTATTAATAGTCTTCGAGACTTACGCATCAAATAACATGCGAAAACGAACAATCCGCGGCCTCGCCGAAGTCTACCAAGTAGCAACAGCAAATCCATGGAGTGACACGGCTATCACCCTCAACGCCAGCGACGAACCTAAATTCCGAACAGCTAGAGCATCAGCCGCATTGGTCCTCAGTCCGATAGTGGACGGCTTTCGCCTTACCAAGGTACTCATGGATGGCGGCAGCGGATTAAACCTCATCTACGAGGAAACCCTTCAAAAAATGGATATTGACTGGAGCCGCATCGAGCGAAGTAGCACAACCTTCAGAGGGATAATCCCTAGTCGAGAAGTACGCTGCACAGGAAAAATCACACTAGATGTAGTGTTCGGCTCAGCGGACAATTACAGGTCCGAGGAGGTCACGTTCCAAGTGGCCCCATTCGGCAGCAGATATCACGCTTTGTTAGGGCGAGAGGCATTCACAATCTTCCAAGCTATACCCCACTACGGGTACATGAAGCTCAAAATGCCCGGACCCAATGGGATAATCACTCTTGTCAGTGATCCAGATACAGCACTCCGCGCTGAAAATAAGACAGCTGCACTGGCCCTAGAGGCATTGTCCGAAGCCCTAGCGGCAGAGGAACTAACTACGCTGCTCTCCACGGTGGATAGGGACGATGTGATACTCGATAAGAGGTACAAGTCCACCTCTTTTAAACCAGCAGACGAAATAGTCAAATTTCAGGTCCATCCAACGGACCCCACAAAGACGGCCTCCATTGGGGCACAATTAAGTCCTGATGTCGAAGCCGCACTACGAGAATTCTTTCGGGAAAATTGGGACATTTTTGCCTGGCACCCTTCAGACATGCCAGGAATCCCACGCAGGCTGGCAGAGCACAGCCTAAACATCCTAAAAGGATTCAAGCCGGCCAAACAAGCTCTTCGGCGATTTTCCGAACCCAAAATACAGGCAATGGGAGAGGAGCTAGCCAAACTCTTAGAAGCCGGATTCATCAAAGATATAAAACATCCGGACTGGCTAGCCAATCTAGTAATGGTACCAAAAAAGGACAAATCCTAGCGCCTCCGCGTCGATTTTAAAGACCTTAACAAGGCCTGACCAAAGGACCCTTTCCCCTCCCTCGCATCGACCAAATCATCGATGCTACCGCAGGGCACGATTCATTGTGCTTCCTCGACGCATACTCCGGATACCATCAAATCAAGATGGCGGAGAAAGACCAGGCCGCAACGGCATTCATTACTCCATATGGGCCATTCTGCTTCAACACAATGCCCTTCGGACTCAAAAACGCCGGCGCAACATATCAGCGCATGATTCAAACATGTCTGGCTACCCAGATAGGCAAAACAGTAGAGGCATACGTAGACGATGTGGTTGTCAAGACCAAACACGTCGAAACTCTAGTAGAAGACTTGAGGGTGACATTCGACAACCTCCGAGCATATGACATTAAGCTCAATTCGGAAAAATGCGTCTTCGACGTACCAGCCGGAAAGCTCTTGGGCTTCATCGTATCCGGTAGAGAAATTGAAGCAAACCCGGCCAAAATCCGAGCTCTGTCACAATTGGATATTCCAAAGGACCTCAAGCAAATACAAAAACTAACCGGATGCGTAGCGGCCTTAAGTCGCTTCATCTCCCGTTTGGGAGAAAAGGCTCTGCCCCCCTACCGCCTCCTCCGGCGCACCGAACATTTCGAATGGACGGATGCTGCCACAGCCGGACTCGAAGAAATAAAAGCCATACTGGCAACAAATTTGGGCCTGGCCGCACCCAACCTGGGCGAACCTATGTTATTATATATCGCAGCAACACATCAAGTTGTCGGCGCGGTACTCATCGTCGAGTGAGAGACAGAAGGGCACAGATTCCCTCTTCAAAAACCAGTGTACTACGTATCCACTGTTCTAACTCCATGCAAGTCCCGGTACCCACATTATCAAAAGATAGCGTATGCAATGTTCATGGCATCCTGGAAGCTGCGACACTACTTTCAAGAGTGTTCCATAACGGTGGCCTCCGAAGTACCTCTCAACGATATTATAAACAATCGCGACGCAATGGGCAGGATTGCAAAATGGGCTATTGAGCTCTTACCATTTGACATAACCTATAAACCACGGCGAGCTATAAAGTCGCAGGTTCTGGCTGACTTTGTCACCGAATGGACCGAAGCCGAACTCCCTAAAGAGTACGGCGCATACTCCAATTGGATCATGCATTTCGACGGATCCAAAATGTTGGCTGGCTTGGGGGCTGGCGTCGTCCTGACGTCCCCAACTGGAGACACAATCCAATACGTACTTCAAATAATGTACATGGACTCCAACAACGCAGCCAAATATGAGGCCCTTCTGCATGGCCTCCGGATGGCAATCTCCATGTGCATTCAACGCCTAGAGGTGCGCGGGGATTCAAACCTCGCAATATCCCAAGTAAATGGATACTTTGACGCCAAAGATCCAAAAATGGCAGCTTACTGCAACGCCGTCCTAAAAATGTCAGCTCGGTTCGAAGGACTCGAATTCCACCATGTAGCCCGGGATAATAACCAGGCAGCAGACGTGTTAGCGCGCATCGGCGCGAAACGAGACGCCGTCCCTCCAAACATCTTCCTGGAACGGCTCTTTAAGCCATCCGTGTTATGGGAAGAGGAGTCCAGAAATAACAATCCGGAGCCAGCTGCATCACCTAACTCAGACCATTCTGACACAATCGGCGGCTCAGCCATTGAAATAACATCTTCAACTCACGAAATAATGGCAGTAATTGCCCCGTGGACAGAACCATTCCTAGCCTACTTAATTCGGCAGGAACTTCCCGAAGACCAAAATGAGGCCCGCTGCATAGTTCGGCGATCTAAAGCCTACAAGGTCCATGAGGGAGAACTTTATAAGAAAAGCACAACTGGAGTCCTTCAAAGGTGTATCTCCGAAGAGGAGGGGCGGAATCTCCTGGCTGAAATTCACGCCGGACTCGGCGGGCACCACGCTGCAGCCCGGGCCCTTGTAGGCAAGGCCTTCCGTACAGGATTTTATTGGCCGACAGCCCGGGCGGATGCTCAGGACTTAGTCCAACGATGCGTCGGTTGCCAGCTCTTTGCTAATCAGAGCCATATGCCACCCACCGCCCTCAAAACTATACCCATTACCTGGCCGTTCGCGGTTTGGGGGCTTGATATGGTTGGACCCCTTAAAGGGGGAACCCACAAGCACAAATACTTATTGGTCATGGTGGACAAATTCACCAAATGGATTGAGGCCAAGCCGGTTAAAACGGCAGAATCCGGACCGGTGATAGACTTCATATCCGGGGTAGTACACCGTTTTGGCGTCCCCCACAGCATCATCACTGATAACGGCATGAACTTCACGGCCGACGAGGTTAAACTCTGGTGCAAAAACATGGGCATCAAGCTCGATTACGCTTCAGTCTATCATCCCCAAACTAACGGTCAAGTCGAGCGAGCAAATGGTCTAATCGTGAGCGGCATCAAACCCAGACTAGTGCGGTCCCTCAAGGAATCTAACACGCATTGGGTAGAGGAGCTCGACTCCGTACTCTGGGGGCTACGGACCACGCCTAACCGAACTACTGGATTCACACCATTTTTCATGGTATACGGCGCAGAGGCAGTTCTGCCCTGCGATATAATTCATGACTCACCTCGTGTGCGCATGTACGAAGAAAGAGAAGCCGAGTTGGATCGGCAAGACAGTTTGGACGCCTTAGAGGAGGAGCGGGACGTGGCAAAGGCTCGTTCCGCATTTTATCAGCAGCAGGCTCGAAGATATCAAAGCAGAGAAGTACGGGCCAAAACTTACAATGTCGGCGAACTCGCTCTACGCCTGCCGGATTTTTTAATGTCTCTTGTCCCCCTCCTTCTTCCCACTTTTTTTTTCTCAATACCTTTTATAGGCTGATTTGCGCTTTGTTCGCACACACTTGATGTGCTCCTAGCACTCATTATACCTGGGGGCTTCTTTACTAGAAGCTTATTAATATGGGCTTCACGCCCAATACATGTGTCACACTTCCGCATGTACCTTTTATTCACCATTATATGCATCGATATGACTTAAGTTTTGGCCAAGCTGGGTTGCCTGGCTCCTGTGCTTACCCCTATGTTCCCGATTGTTCGGCTAGGAGGTAAAGGGAGCACCTCTGCGATTGTTACTGCCGGGTCAGCCAGATGTGTACCTCAGACTGGGTGAAGCCGAAAGCTAGCGTTCTTAAGAGAATATTCGGTCGGTGACTTGAAAGATGATTTATTACTTACTTATTTATCTGCCCCCAGATGCTTTCTCTGCTATTTTCGCAGTCCGGCATTGCACCTTAGGGCATGCCTCCCAGGGAAAGGAACCCTTAACGGAACTATTCTCCCTGGAAGATGTTTCTTACTAACCATGTAATATAACATAACTAGTTGGGCACTTGTCTGATAAAGAAATTATGACCCCGACGCCTTGTCTCCATGCATTGCCCCGGTTCTTTTATAACCGTAGGGGTATTCGGACACACTCCAGACTGTTGGGTCCCGAGGTTGAAGCGAAACGGTCCACAAAGACAAACGATCTACAATCCGGCTAGAAGGCATCTTACATGTCATTTCAAATTACATCGTCGAACCGACTGATTGTACTCCTCCTCAATCCCATCTAACAGGCTGTCTAATTTACAGTCCTGTTGGGAATACTTCACGGCCAGTTCTACTTGGCCGTACATCAAGCTCACAGGGATCTCCTTCCCATCAGGCCCCGCAGGTCCGACCTTGGCCATGTGGTTTGGGTCAGCCTTCGGGTAGCGCGTCTTCACCATGGCCCAGGCCTCCCTGGCGCCCTGATGGCAGGCCGATATCTTCCATAAACGGAGGCGTCGCCGTGCTCCCTGAAGCTTCTCAGCAAGCTCACCAAGGCCCTCGGGTAGGGAGACGGATGGCCATAAAGCCTGAACGACGCCACTCATCGCCTGCCGAACACGTTCGAACAATTGCACCAGCTCGGGAAGTTGGTCACCTGTTGACCCAGGCATTTCCTCCGCAGGGCGACCTGTGAGCACATCTAAAGACATATTTCTGTCAATCGACTTCCTCGCCGAATTCTTCTTTTCAAAGGAATTTGCTCAAGCACTTACTATAAATGCCGCGACGAAGCCGCTGATTCTCCTTCAAGGAGCCAGACAGCTGGGCCCGAAACCTTTCAGCTCTTCTCCTAGCTGGGTGTGGGCATCTTGGAGCTTGTTTCTCTCCTGCTGCACCTTCTTAAGCACCCTCTCGCCGGCCTTTAGCTGACGCAATAGCTGTTGCTTGCCCGGATCTAGTCCGGCGCCCTCTGCAATATTATTGTCAGATTCACGCCGCACTTTGTTAATTAATTATCTTCTCAAAGTACGTCTTACCAGCGGGGGTCTCTGTGGCTCCCCCTGTAGCGGCCAGTGCGGCCTCAAATTGGGCCTTGCACTCTTGGAGCTCCTGGGACAGATGGGTATTCTTCACTGTAAGATCCTGCATAGAAATTGATCCTTAAATCAGTTATTTTAACTATTTTAAGTCTCGGGGGCTACTGGCATATATAACTATTAAAATTACTTACACGCATGTCTTTCACATACTGCTCCGTGGCTCTGGTTAACCCATCTTGAGCGGCACGGAGGTGCGCGTTTCCCGCATCAAAGGCATTTAACGTCTCCGGGGAGAAACAGGCGTCACGAAGAACTGTCCGCCGACGCCTGTGATTCATGGCGCTCTCCACCTCAGACCGGGTGGCGGACAGCCTGTCGGCATCCTCCGTCGGAGGAGCGTTCGACTCATGCCTTGTATTCGCCTCCCCTCCCGGGCCATGCGTTGGAGCATGGCTGGCGGAGGCTTGATTGGCAACCTCTCCGGACACTGTCCGGCGAGCGCTCTTTCTGGAAAAGTTATGAGCATTAATATACCTCCTGGGAATCCTTCCCTTAAAAATAGCGGTGCTCCGTGAAGGAAATATGCCCTAGAGGCAATAATAAAGTTATTATTTATTTCCTTATAATCATGATAAATGTTTATTATTCATGCTAGAATTGTATTTTCCGGAAACATAATACATGTGTGAATACATAGACAAACAGAGTGTCACTAGTATGCCTCTACTTGACTAGCTCGTTAATCAAAGATGGTTATGTTTCCTAACCATGAACAATGAGTTGTTATTTGATTAACGAGGTCACATCATTAGTAGAATGATCTGATTGACATGACCCATTCCATTAGCTTAGCACCTGATCGTTTAATATGTTGCTATTGCTTTCTTCATGACTTATACATGTTCCTACGACTATGAGATTATGCAACTCCCGTTTACCGGAGGAACACTTTGGGTACTACCAAACGTCACAACGTAAATGGGTGATTATAAAGGAGTACTACAGGTGTCTCCAATGGTCGATGTTGGGTTGGCGTATTTCGAGATTAGGATTTGTCACTTCGATTGTCGGAGAGGTATCTCTGGGCCCTCTCGGTAATACACATCACATAAGCCTTGCAAGCATTACAACTAATATGTTAGTTGTGAGATGATGTATTACGGAACGAGTAAAGAGACTTGCCGTTAACGAGATTGAACTAGGTATTGGATACCGACGATCGAATCTCGGGCAAGTAACATACCGATGACAAAGGGAACAACGTATGTTGTTATGCGGTCTGACCGATAAAGATCTTCGTAGAATATGTAGGAGCCAATATGGGCATCCAGGTCCCGCTATTGGTTATTGACCAGAGACATGTCTCGGTCATGTCTACATTGTTCTCGAACCTGTAGGGTCCGCACGCTTAAGGTTACGATGACAGTTATATTATGAGTTTATGCATTTTGATGTACCGAAGGTTGTTCGGAGTCCCGGATGTGATCACGGACATGACGAGGAGTCTCGAAATGGTCGAGACGTAAAGATTGATATATTGGGAGCCTATGTTTGGACATCGGAAGTGTTCCGGGTGAAATCGGGATTTTACCGGGTTACCGGGAGGTTACCGGAACCCCCCGGGAGCCATATGGGCCATCATGGGCCTTAGTGGAAAGGAGAAAGGGGCAGCCCAAGGTGGCTGCGCCTCTTTCCCCTCCCCTAGTCCTATTAGGACTAGGAGAAGGTGGCCGGCCCCCCTCTCTCCCTTCCCCTCCGAGGAATCCTAGTTGGACTAGGCTTGGGGGGAGGAATCCTACTCCCAGAGGGAGTAGGACTCTCCTGCGCCTCCCTCTTTGGCCGGCCAGCCTCCCCTCCTCTCCTCCTTTATATACGGAGGCAGGGGCACCTCTAAACACACAAGTTGACACAAGTTGATCCACGTGATCGATTCCTTAGCCGTGTGCGGTGCCCCCTGCCACCATATTCCTCGATAATACTGTAGCGGAGTTTAGGCGAAGCCCTGCTGCTGTAGTTCATCAAGATCGTCACCACGCCGTCGTGCTGACGAAACTCTTCCCCGACACTTTGCTGGATCGGAGTCCGGGGATCGTCATCGAGCTGAACGTGTGCTCGAACTCGGAGGTGCCGTAGTTTCGGTGCTTGATCGGTTGGATCGTGAAGACGTACGACTACTTCCTCTACATCGTGTCATTGCTTCCGCAGTCGGTCTGCGTTGGGTACGTAGACAACACTCTCCTCTCGTTGCTATGCATCACATGATCCTGTGTGCGCGTAGGAAATTTTTTGAAATTACTACGAAACCCAACACATGTCGCCTTTTAGTCGGCCAACACTCCGTGCCATACAACATTGCGGGTCGAACCGTCGTCCTGTAGAACTTGCCTTTTAGCTTTTGTGGCACTCTCTTGTCACAGAGAATGCCAGAAGCTTGGCGCCACTTCATCCATCCGGCTTTGATTCGATGGTTCACATCTTCATCAATACTCCCATCCTCCTGCAACATTGACCCCAAATACCGAAAGGTGTCCTTCCGAGGTACCACCTGGCCATCAAGGCTAACCTCCTCCTCCTCACAGCTAGTAGTACTGAAACCGCACATCATGTACTCGGTTTTAGTTCTACTAAGCCTAAACCCTTTCGATTCCAAGGTTTGTCTCCATAACTCTAACTTCCTATTTACCCCCGTCCGACTATCGTCAACTAGCACCACATTATCCGCAAAGAGCATACACCATGGGATATCTCCTTGTATACCCCTTGTGACCTCATCCATCACCAATGCAAAAAGATAAGGGCTCAAAGCTGACCCCTGATGCAGTCCTATCTTAATCGGGAAGTCATCGGTGTCGACATCACTTGTTCGAACACTTGTCACAACATTATTGTACATGTCCTTGATGAGGGTAATGTACTTTGCTGGGACTTTGTGTTTCTCCAAGGCCCACCACATGACATTCCGCGGTATCTTATCATAGGCCTTCTCCAAGTCAATGAACACCATATGCAAGTCCTTCTTATGCTCCCTATATCTCTCCATAAGTTGTCGTACCAAGAAAATGGCTTCCATGGTCGACCTCCCTGAAGGAAATATGCCCTAGAGGCAATAATAAAGTTATTATTTATTTCCTTATAATCATGATAAATGTTTATTATTCATGCTAGAATTGTATTTTCCGGAAACATAATACATGTGTGAATACATAGACAAACAGAGTGTCACTAGTATGCCTCTACTTGACTAGCTCGTTAATCAAAGATGGTTATGTTTCCTAACCATGAACAATGAGTTGTTATTTGATTAACGAGGTTACATCATTAGTAGAATGATCTGATTGACATGACCCATTCCATTAGCTTAGCACCTGATCGTTTAGTATGTTGCTATTGCTTTCTTCATGACTTATACATGTTCCTACGACTATGAGATTATGCAACTCCCGTTTACCGGAGGAACACTTTGGGTACTACCAAACGTCACAACGTAAATGGGTGATTATAAAGGAGTACTACAGGTGTCTCCAATGGTCGATGTTGGGTTGGCGTATTTCGAGATTAGGATTTGTCACTCCGATTGTCGGAGAGGTATCTCTGGGCCCTCTCGGTAATACACATCACATAAGCCTTGCAAGCATTACAACTAATATGTTAGTTGTGAGATGATGTATTACGGAACGAGTAAAGAGACTTGCCGTTAACGAGATTGAACTAGGTATTGGATACCGACGATCAAATCTCGGGCAAGTAACATACCGATGACAAAGGGAACAACGTATGTCGTTATGCGGTCTGACCGATAAAGATCTTCGTAGAATATGTAGGAGCCAATATGGGCATCCAGGTCCCGCTATTGGTTATTGACCGGAAACGTGTCTTGGTCATGTCTACATTGTTCTCGAACCCGTAGGGTCCGCACGCTTAAGGTTTCGATGACAGTTATATTATGAGTTTATGAGTTTTGATGTACCGAAGGAGTTCGGAGTCCCGGATGAGATCGGGGACATGACGAGGAGTCTCGAAATGGTCGAGACGTAAAGATCGATATATTGGACGACTATATTCGGAGTTCGGAAAGGTTCCGAGTGATTCGGGTATTTTCCGGAGTACCGGGGGGTTACGGGAATACGGGGAAGAGTATTGGGCCTTGATGGGCTTTAGTGGGAAGAGGAGAAAAAGGCTGCGCCCCCCCTCCCCTCTAGTCCGAATTGGACTAGGGAAAAGGGGGCCGGCCACCTCTCCTTCTCCTCCTATTCCTTCTCCCTTCCTCCCCTCTTGGTGGACTCCTACTAGGACTTGGAGTCCTAGTAGGACTCCTTATCCTGGCCGCACCTTTGCCTTGACCGGCCTCCTCCTCCTCCATCCTTTATATACAGGGGCAGGGGGCACCCCATAGACACAAGTTGATCCACGTGATCGATTCCTTAGCCGTGTGCGGTGCCCCCTGCCACCATATTCCTCGATAATACTGTAGCGGAGTTTAGGCGAAGCCCTGCTGTTGTAGTTCATCAAGATCGTCACCACGCCGTCGTGCTGACGAAACTCTTCCCCGACACTTTGCTGGATCGGAGTCCGGGGATCGTCATCGAGCTGAACGTGTGCTCGAACTCGGAGGTGCCGTAGTTTCGGTGCTTGATCGGTTGGATCGTGAAGACGTACGACTACTTCCTCTACGTCGTGTCATTGCTTCCGCAGTCGGTCTGCGTTGGGTACGTAGACAACACTCTCCTCTCGTTGCTATGCATCACATGATCCTGTGTGCGCGTAGGAAAAATTTTGAAATTACTACGAAACCCAACAGTGGCATCCGAGCCTAGGTTAATGATGTTGATGTTATATGCACGAGTAGAACACAAGTGAGTTGTGGACGATACAAGTCATACTGCCTACCAGCATGTCATATTTTGGTTCAGCGGAATTGTTGGACGAGACGACCCGGACCAACCTTACGCGTACGCTTACGCGAGACCGGTTCCCTCGACGTGCTTTGCACAGAGATGGCTTGCGGGCGACTGCCTCTCCAACTTTAGTTGAACCAAGTATGGCTACGCCCGGTCCTTGCGAAGGTTAAAACGGAGTCTATTTGACAAACTATCGTTGTGGTTTTGATGCGTAGGTGAGATTGGTTCTTACTTAAGCCCGTAGCAGCCACGTAAAACATGCAACAACAAAGTAGAGGACGTCTAACTTGTTTTTGCAGGGCATGTTGTGATGTGATATGGTCAAGGCATTATGCTGAATTTTATTGTATGAGATGATCATGTTTTGTAACCAAGTTATCGGCAACTGGCAGGAGCCATATGGTTGTCGCTTTATTGTATGCAATGCAATCGCGATGTAATGCTTTACTTTATTACTAAACGGTAGTGATAGTCGTGGAAGCATAAGATTGGCGAGACGACAACGATGCTACGATGGAGATCAAGGTGTCGCGCCGGTGACGATGGTGATCATGACGGTGCTTCGGAGATGGAGATCACAAGCACAAGATAATGATGGCCATATCATATCACTTATATTGATTGCATGTGATGTTTATCTTTTTATGCATCTTATCTTGCTTTGATTGACGGTAGCATTATAAGATGATCTCTCACTAAATTATCAAGAAGTGTTCTCCCTGAGTATGCACCGTTGCAAAAGTTCTTCGTGCTGAGACACCACGTGATGATCGGGTGTGATAGGCTCTACGTTCAAATACAGCGGGTGCAAAACAGTTGCACACGCAGAATACTCAGGTTAAACTTGACGAGCCTAGCATATGCAGATATGGCCTCGAAACACGGAGACCGAAAGGTCGAGCATGAATCATATAGTAGATATGATCAACATAATGATGTTCACCGATGAAACTACTCCATCTCACGTGATGATCGGACATGGTTTAGTTGATTTGGATCACGTGATCACTTAGAGGATTAGAGGGATGTCTATCTAAGTGGGAGTTCTTTAATAATATGATTAATTGAACTTAAAATTTATCATGAACTTAGTCCCTAATAGTATCTTGCTTGTTTATGTTGATTGTAGATAGATGGCTCGTGCTGTTGTTCCGTTAAATTTTAATGCGTTCCTTGAGAAAGCAAAGTTGAAAGATGATGGTAGCAATTACACGGACTGGGTCCGTAACTTGAGGATTATCCTCATTGCTGCACAGAAGAATTACGTCCTGGAAGCACCGCTGGGTGCCAGGCCTGCTGCTGGAGCAACGCCAGATGTTATGAACGTCTGGCAGAGCAAAGCTGATGACTACTCGATAGTTCAGTGTGCCATGCTTTACGGCTTAGAATCGGGACTTCAACGACGTTTTGAACGTCATGGAGCATATGAGATGTTCCAGGAGTTGAAGTTAATATTTCAAGCAAATGCCCGGATTGAGAGATATGAAGTCTCCAATAAGTTCTATAGCTGCAAGATGGAAGAGAACAGTTCTGTCAGTGAGCATATACTCAAAATGTCTGGGTATAATAATCACTTGATTCAATTGGGAGTTAATCTTCCAGATGATTGCGTCATTGAAAGAATTCTCCAATCACTGCCACCAAGCTACAAGAGCTTCGTGATGAACTATAATATGCAAGGGATGAACAAGACTATTCCCGAGCTCTTCGCAATGCTAAAAGCTGCGGAGGTAGAAATCAAGAAGGAGCATCAAGTGTTGATGGTTAACAAAACCACTAGTTTCAAGAAAAAGGGCAAAGGGAAGAAAAAGGGGAACTTCAAAAAGAACGGCAAGCAAGTTGCTGCTCAAGAGAAGAAACCCAAGTCTAGACCTAAGCCTGAAACTGAGTGCTTCTACTGCAAGCAGACTGGTCACTGGAAGCGGAACTGCCCCAAGTATTTGGCGGATAAGAAGGATGGCAAGGTGAACAAAGGTATATGTGATATACATGTTATTGATGTGTACCTTACCAATGCTCGCAGTAGCACCTGGGTATTTGATACTGGTTCTGTTGCTAATATTTGCAACTCGAAACAGGGACTACAGAATAAGCGGGCACTGGCAAAGGACGAGGTGACGATGCGCGTGGGAAACGGTTCCAAAGTCGATGTGATCGCGGTCGGCACGCTACCTCTACATCTACCTTCGGGATTAATATTAGACCTAAATAATTGTTATTTGGTGCCAGCGTTGAGCATGAACATTATATCTGGATCTTGTTTAATGTGAGACGGTTATTCATTTAAATCAGAGAATAATGGTTGTTCTATTTATATGAGTAATATCTTTTATGGTCATGCACCCTTGAAGAGTGGTCTATTCTTACTAAATCTCGATAGTAGTAATACACATATTCATAATGTTGAAACCATAAGATACGGAGTTGATAATGAAAGTGCAACTTATTTGTGGCACTGTCGTTTAGGTCATATCGGTGTAAAACGCATGAAGAAACTCCATACTAATGGACTTTTGGAACCACTTGATTATGAATCACTTGGTACTTGCGAACCGTGCCTCATGGGCAAGATGACTAAAACACCGTTCTCCGGTACTATGGAGAGAGCAACAGATTTGTTGGAAATCATACATACCGATGTATGTGGTCCGATGAATATTGAGGCTCGTGGCGGATATCGTTATTTTCTCACCTTCACAGATGATTTAAGCAGATATGGATATATCTACTTAATGAAGCATAAGTCTGAAACATTTGAAAAGTTCAAAGAATTTCAGAGTGAAGTTGAAAATCATCGTAACAAGAAAATAAAGTTTCTACGATCTGATCGTGGAGGAGAATATTTGAGTTACGAGTTTGGTGTACATTTGAAAAACTGTGGAATAGTTTCGCAACTCACGCCCCCCGGAACACCACAGCGTAATGGTGTGTCCGAACATCGTAATCGTACTTTACTAGATATGGTGCGATCTATGATGTCTCTTACAGATTTACCGCTATCATTTTGGAGATATGCTTTAGAGACGGCCGCATTCACGTTAAATAGGGCACCATCAAAATCCGTTGAGACGACGCCTTATGAACTATGGTTTGGCAAGCAACCAAAGTTGTCGTTTCTTAAAGTTTGGGGCTGCGATGCTTATGTGAAAAAGCTTCAACCTGATAAGCTTGAACCCAAATCGGAGAAATGTGTATTCATAGGATACCCAAAGGAAACTGTTGGGTACACCTTCTATCACAGATCCGAAGGCAAAACATTTGTTGCTAAGAATGGATCATTTCTAGAGAAGGAGTTTCTCTCGAAAGAAGTGAGTGGGAGGAAAGTAGAACTTGACGAGGTAACTGTACCTGCTCCCTTACTGGAAAGTAGTTCATCACAGAAAACTGTTTCAGTGACACCTACACCAGTTAGTGAGGAAGCCAATGATAATGATCATGAAACTTCAGAGCAAGATACTACTGAACTTCGTAGATCAACCAGAGTAAGATCCGCACCAGAGTGGTACGGTAATCCTGTTCTGGAGGTCATGCTACTAGATCATGATGAACCTACGAACTATGAAGAAGCGATGGTGAGCCCAGATTCCGCAAAGTGGCTAGAAGCCATGAAATCTGAGATGGGATCCATGTATGAGAACAAAGTATGGACTTTGGTTGACTTGCCCGATGATCGGCAAGCGATTGAGAATAAATGGATCTTTAAGAAGAAGACTGACGCTGATGGTAATGTTACTGTCTACAAAGCTCGACTTGTCGCAAAAGGTTTTCGGCAAGTTCAAGGAATTGACTACGATGAGACCTTCTCACCCGTAGCGATGCTTAAGTCCGTCCGAATCATGTTAGCAATTGCCGCATTTTATGATTATGAAATTTGGCAAATGGATGTCAAAACTGCATTCCTGAATGGATTCCTGGAAGAAGAGTTGTATATGATGCAACCAGAAGGTTTTGTCGATCCAAAGGGAGCTAGCAAAGTGTGCAAGCTCCAGCGATCCATTTATGGACTGGTGCAAGCCTCTCGGAGTTGGAATAAACGTTTTGATAGTGTGATCAAAGCATTTGGTTTTATACAGACTTTTGGAGAAGCCTGTATTTACAAGAAAGTGAGTGGGAGCTCTGTAGCATTTCTGATATTATATGTGGATGACATATTACTGATTGGAAATGATATAGAATTTCTGGATAGCATAAAGGGATACTTGAATAAAAGTTTTTCAATGAAAGACCTCGGTGAAGCTGCTTACATATTAGGCATTAAGATCTATAGAGACAGATCAAGACGCTTAATTGGACTTTCACAAAGCACATACCTTGACAAAATTTTGAAGAAATTCAAAATGGATCAAGCAAAGAAAGGGTTCTTGCCTGTGTTACAAGGTGTGAAATTGAGTAAGACTCAATGCCCGACCACTGCAGAAGATAGAGAGAATATGTAAGATGTTCCCTATGCATCAGCCATAGGCTCTATCATGTATGCAATGCTGTGTACCAGACCTGATGTGTGCCTTGCTATAAGTTTAGCAGGGAGGTACCAAAGTAATCCAGGAATGGATCACTGGACAGCGGTCAAGAACATCCTGAAATACCTGAAAAGGACTAAGGATATGTTTCTCGTATATGGAAGTGACAAAGAGCTCATCGTAAAAGGTTACGTTGATGCAAGCTTTGACACTGATCCGGACGATTCTAAATCGCAAACCGGATACGTGTTTACATTAAACGGTGGAGCTGTCAGTTGGTGCAGTTCTAAACAAAGCGTCGTAGCGGGATCTACATGTGAAGCGGAATACATAGCTGCTTCGGAAGCAGCAAATGAAGGAGTCTGGATGAAGGAGTTCATATCCGATCTAGGTGTCATACCTAGTGCATCGGGTCCAATGAAAATCTTTTGTGACAATACTGGTGCAATTGCCTTGGCAAAGGAATCCAGATTTCACAAAAGGACCAAACACATCAAGAGAAGCTTCAACTCCATCCGGGATCTAGTCCAGGTGGGAGACATAGAGATTTGCAAGATACATACGGATCTGAATGTTGCAGACCCGTTGACTAAGCCTCTTCCACGAGCAAAACATGATCAGCACCAAAGCTCCATGGGTGTTAGATTCATTACAGTGTAATCTAGATTATTGACTCTAGTGCAAGTGGGAGACTGAAGGAAATATGCCCTAGAGGCAATAATAAAGTTATTATTTATTTCCTTATAATCATGATAAATGTTTATTATTCATGCTAGAATCGTATTAACCGGAAACATAATACATGTGTGAATACATAGACAAACAGAGTGTCACTAGTATGCCTCTACTTGACTAGCTCGTTAATCAAAGATGGTTATGTTTCCTAACCATGAACAATGAGTTGTTATTTGATTAACGAGGTCACATCATTAGTAGAATGATCTGATTGACATGACCCATTCCATTAGCTTAGCACCCGATCGTTTAGTATGTTGCTATTGCTTTCTTCATGACTTATACATGTTCCTATGACTATGAGATTATGCAACTCCCGTTTACCGGAGGAACACTTTGGGTACTACCAAACGTCACAACGTAACTGGGTGATTATAAAGGAGTACTATAGGTGTCTCCAATGGTCGATGTTGGGTTGGCGTATTTCGAGATTAGGATTTGTCACTCCGATTGTCGGAGAGGTATCTCTGGGCCCTCTCGGTAATACACATCACATAAGCCTTGCAAGCATTACAACTAATATGTTAGTTGTGAGATGATGTATTACGGAACGAGTAAAGAGACTTGCCGGTAACGAGATTGAACTAGGTATTGGATATCGACGATCGAATCTCGGGCAAGTAACATACCGATGACAAAGGGAACAACGTATGTTGTTATGCGGTCTGACCGATAAAGATCTTCGTAGAATATGTAGGAGCCAATATGGGCATCCAGGTCCCGCTATTGGTTATTGACCAGAGACATGTCTCGGTCATGTCTACATTGTTCTCGAACCCGTAGGGTCCGCACGCTTAAGGTTACGATGACAGTTATATTATGAGTTTATGCATTTTGATGTACCGAAGGTTGTTCGGAGTCCCGGATGTGATCACGGACATGACGAGGAGGCTCGAAATGGTCGAGACGTAAAGATTGATATATTGGAAGCCTATGTTTGGACATCGGAAGTGTTCCGGGTGAAATCGGGATTTTACCGGGTTACCGGGAGGTTACCGGAACCCCCCGGGAGCCATATGGGCCATCATGGGCCTTAGTGGAAAGGAGAAAGGGGCAGCCCAAGGTGGCTGCGCCTCTTTCCCCTCCCCTAGTCCTATTAGGACTAGGAGAAGGTGGCCGGCCCCCCTCTCTCCCTTCCCCTCCGAGGAATCCTAGTTGGACTAGGATTGGGGGGAGGAATCCTACTCCCAGAGGGAGTAGGACTCTCCTGCGCCTCCCTCTTTGGCCGGCCAGCCTCCCCTCCTCCCCTCCTTTATATACGGAGGCAGGGGCACCTCTAAACACACAAGTTGACACAAGTTGATCCACGTGATCGATTCCTTAGCCGTGTGCGGTGCCCCCTGCCACCATATTCCTCGATAATACTGTAGCGGAGTTTAGGCGAAGCCCTGCTGCTGTAGTTCATCAAGATCGTCACCACGCCGTCGTGCTGACGAAACTCTTCCCCGACACTTTGCTGGATCGGAGTCCGGGGATCGTCATCGAGCTGAACGTGTGCTCGAACTCGGAGGTGCCGTAGTTTCGGTGCTTGATCGGTTGGATCGTGAAGACGTACGACTACTTCCTCTACGTCGTGTCATTGCTTCCGCAGTCGGTCTGCGTTGGGTACGTAGACAACACTCTCCTCTCGTTGCTATGCATCACATGATCCTGTGTGCGCGTAGGAAATTTTTTGAAATTACTACGAAACCCAACACTCCGTACCGTTGCGGCGACGTTTCAGTTCGCGTCGCACTCCTCTTACGCCTGCTGGGCCGGACTGACCCTTGTTGGCCGGCCACCGCGGGTTCGGCTTCCCGCCTTAAAGGCACCTCCTGCGATGCACCATCAGTATGGGTTGGTCAGAATTGAGCACAGATTAAATGATGGTGTCAAGACCTCGGTCGTAGTCACCTGGGAGGCTGGAAACAAACCAGGGTAGTCAGCCATAATGGTGACTAAAGCATTGTCTATGCTGAGCTGGTGGAACACCCCGTCGATCAGTTCCACCGCTAAGTCCGGATCCTCTTCGGAGGCCGGATCAAGGGACCTTTCTGGATCCTCGGGTTGTGGAGCTTGGCTTTTTATGCCCTCCACATCCCGACGCAGTTCCTGTGTCAAAATCATACAATAAGACAATTGCCTTTAAAGGCACGGATCAGATATGCATACGACTGCTTACCCAGCTCTGAGGGTTGTTCATGGAAAAACCGTTCAGAGGATTCGTGCGGAGGAAGTCCTCCTTCCCCCCCTTGTACAAGCCGGACAGGATCTTCACCAGGTCGTCGGTCGAGCCAGGTCCCTTGCGGCCGTGACGGGTGGCGTCATCTTCTCCGTTGAAGTCCCACATGGGGTAGCCCCTATATTGGAGCGGCTGCACCCCGCGCATAATGCATGTGGCCATGACTCCGATCATGGTTAATCCGGAATGGGCTAGCAGCCGTATCCGGCCCATCAAGTAATGGACGCTCCTATCATCTTCTCGTTGAGGGCTCCGTGGGCGCCAACTCAAGGGTTTCTTCAGTGGAGCGTTGCTGAACTCTGGAAGGCCAATTCGGACTGGATCCAGCAGCGGAGCGTCCTCCATATAAAACCACTCCGAAGGCCAGTCTTCAGACGCCTTCTTCGGGGTCCCGGACAGGTATCCGGTCCCGGTGATGCGCCATATTTCGGCTCCGCCCACTTGATATATCGACCCCTCGTGAGAGCGGGGTACGAGGCAAAACAACCTCTTTCACAGCGCAAAATGGGGCTCAATGCCCAAGAACAGCTCACACAGAGCTACGAAGCTCGCGATGTGCAAAATGGAGGCAGGTGTAAGATGATGAAGCTGGAGTCCGTAGAACTCCAGGAGCCCCCGGAGAAACGGATGTATAGGAAATCCGAGTCCCCTTATTAAGTAGGGGACGAAGCACACCCGCTCTCCTTTGGAGGGGTTGGGGGCGCTCTCCACCTGCTTCCCACCCTTGTAGGTGGCCAGTCCGGCTCGAACCGGAACCATGAAGGACGGGGGAAGATATCCCTCTGCTTGGAGCGTCACTAACTCGCTGTGCGGGACTGAGCATCTCCTCCAATCTCCTGGCTTAGGGCTGGGAGTGCGAGAAGAGGAGTCGCGTCGACTGTCCATGTTGGAATGGGTTTGGTGTCAGATGCGCCTCGATGAGTACTTGCGGAAGGGGGATGGTGTGATTTGGATCTGGATCCTCGCCTCTCTTATAGGCAGCTTATTTACGCAGCTAGGGGGTAAAAAATAAAAATACCCAGGCTATTCGCATTCGTACGACGCGTGGAAGAAGGCCATTATTGGACGCGGAAGCCAAGGCGCGCAGCATTTATGAAGCAACCGGACACTATCCGGCAAACACATGGAGCATGGAGAAGAACCCGCCTTGCAAATGCCGAAGACAACATACGCGCTGGATTCGTCGTTATTGAAGCCTGGTTCGGGGGCTACTGAGGGAGTCCCAGACTAGGGGTGTCCGGATAGCCGAACTATCATCATCGGCCGGACTCCAAGACTATGAAGACACAAGATTGAAGACTTCGTCCCGTGTCCGGATGGGACTTTCCTTGGCGTGGAAGACAAGCTTGGCGATACGGATATGTAGATCTCCTACCTTTGTAACCGACTCTGTGTAACCCTAGCCCTCTCCGGTGTCTATATAAACCGGATGGCCTTAGTCCATAGGACGAACAACAATCATACCATAGGCTAGCTTCTAGGATTTAGCCTCCTTGATCTCGTGGTAGATCTACTCTTGTAACCCACATCATCAATATTAATCAAGCAGAACGTAGGGTTTTACCTCCATCAAGAGGGCCCGAACCTGGGTAAAAACATCGTGTCCCTCGTCTCCTGTTACCATCCGCCTAGACGCGCAGTTCGGGACCCCCTACCCGAGATCCGCCGGTCTTGACACCGACACCGGGCCACGCTCGAACGTGCCCACTTTCCACTCGCCACGTCCCTCTACGCATTGGCTCGCGCGCTCCGATTGCGCTCGTACGCGATCGCCGCGGCCATGTTGCGCGTCCTACGCGGTCCACTCCCTCTACACCTCGCTAACTCACCCATTGCGGCCACGCGCACACACGCACTGACCCACACACACACGCACACCTACACTTGGACGCGCACACGCGCACCCAAGCTCGCTCCGGCTCGAGCCCGACACGGCCAATGCGTGCACGCATGCGCTCGCCGTGCCCAAACCTAGCCGAGGCTTATTTGCCCTACATTTCTCCCCCTAAGCCGAGGCTCAGAGCAGGCCGTCGTCCTCGACGCCGGCGTCCACCCAACGCACGCTCCGCCGCCGGCGCCTTGCACAGCAGTGGGCAGTCCCGCTTGAAATGGCCCCGTTCGCTGCATTTGTAGCACCGCCCACGCTTGTTGCCGCCGCTGCCTGGTGCCACACTGCGTGCGTCGTCGTCGTCCCGCGCTCTGCCTTGCTGTCGCTCCTGCACCCGCCACTGCACCGCCGTGTACAGAAGCTGGTCGTTCGCCCACTCGCCGCTGCTTTGCCCGCGGCGCTGCACTCGCTCGTCGAATGCGCGCAACCGCCCTAGCACCTCGTCGTACGTCAGCTCCTCGACCACGTAGAACTGCTCGATGCCGGCGACGACAGGGAAGAGCCGGTCCGACACCGTGTCCAGGAGCTTCTTCACCAGCTCTGTGTCGCCCAGCGTCTCGCCCAGGCTCGCGAACCGCGCCATCATGCCCGCCAGCCTCCCGGCGTAGACGTCCAGCGACTCGCCGTCCTCCATCTTCAGCCGGTCCAACTCACCGTGCAGCGTCGCCCTCCTCGCCGCGCGCAGCCATTCGGCACCGACGAAGCGCACTTTGACGGAGTCCCATACCTCCTTCGTAGTGAGCTTTGCCGCCACCTGCAACAACAAATCTTTCGACAGCCCAGACAGGATCATTTCCCTCGCTGTCTTGCACTTCTTGCCATTGACCGCCGCGTCGTTCGTAGGGGCCACCGCTTCCCACAGTGTGTGGGCATCAAGGATCGCATGTGCCTTGATCACGCGCACGGTGTAGTTGTCCGACGAGAGCATCGGCATGCTCATGGACATCGATCCGCCCGCGCCGCCGCCATGTGGAACCAGCGCCATGGTTTCCGGCGAGCTCCTTCACCGTGCTCCGTCACCTCGCTCTGATAACAAATGTTGTTACCACGGGCTGCGGCACGCGACGGCGATCACCGGAGACACGCTCGGAGTGGAGGATGAAGAACACAGAAACTTTTCCGGTGCACAAACGCCCCCCACCCCCCGCGCACGTACGTGTTTCACTGTATTTCACCTCGAGCTCGAACTCGATCTCCTCGGCTATTACACAGGGGGTGGAGTGGGTTTTATGCCCGCAAGCCCCGACATGCCGGGCCACGCTCGAACGTGCCCACTTGCCACTCGCCACGTCCCGCTGCGCACTGGCTCGCGCGCTCCGATCGCGCTCGTACGTGATCGCCGCGGCCATGCTGTGCGTCCGACGCGGTCCACTCCCCCTACACAGGGCCGGTCCTGAGATTTTGGGGGCCCGGGGCAAGACAAAAAATTGGGGCCCCATAATATATATAACCAATAACACTTTAATGCAACCAATTTTGACAGTATTTTCGTTCAATACTTTCTACATATTATTCTAGAAGTTTCTTGTAAAATCCCGCTGGCCATCCGGGACCTAGTGGTAAGGCCATGATTCGTGTCAAGAGATCAGTCATCCTTCTGTAGGCGAAACATGTTAGACATCCCTTTATCATGAGAAACATTTAAATAACTAGGCTACGAAACGACTAAGCAAGCAAAGGAAAACAACATATATAAGATCTAGTCTCTTAACATAATTCTCGATACAAATCCACTTATCATAGGGTCATTGTCAATTTTATCCAACAATTTTTATAGATGTGTAATATTGCCAAATCATTTAGCAGTGGAAGATATGCATCTTATATGTATGTGAAGGTAAATTACTTCATCAGCAACATAAATAATGGGGAATAGTACGAGTGATACACCTCTTCTTTTTTGTGGGTACAAGTGATATACCTCAAACCAATCGCATCCGCGTCCGTGATTAGGCGCCCAGCAACGACGCGATTTGACGTCAGGCAGGAGGCACTCGGCAATATACTCCCGGCACCTAGAAACTGGATAACGGACGCACTCCGTGTTGTCAGTTGCCATGGCCTGGGCGACGTGCGTGTGAGTCTTGTGTGGCTGCGTTCGGCTACTCGAGCCGCCGGCGGCCTGCAACTTTTGATCTAAAGTTCGGGACCAGGGAACAGAGAATGGGGTAGTGGATTAGGGATGTGATCTCACGTCGCAAGAGTTACGCCATGATTGCATGCGTACATCAATGTGGGCCTAGTTTTGTTCACTTGAGCTAATTTCGTTGCGGGAGAAGAAAGTAGTGAATTCCTGATTGCGTACTTGCCTAGGCTGCTTTTTTTTTAGGGATACTTGCCTAGGCTGCTATCTCTTTCCTTTGTTTGAGCTAATTTCGTTTCAGGTAATGATATGGGCCTATGTGCTACCTTTGTACCACATCTGGGAGGGGGGCCCTGGATTTCGGGGGCCCGGGGCGGCC
>NC_041385.1:841220387-841289329 GCF_002162155.2 Triticum dicoccoides
GCCCCTACACCTCGCTAACTCACTCATGCAGCCACACGCACACACGCGCTGACCCACACACACACACGCACACCTACACTTGGACGCGCATGCATGCACCCAAGCTCGCTCCGGCTCGAGCCCGACACGGCCATTGTGCACACGCACGCACTCGCCGTGCCCAAACCTAGCCGAGGCTTATTTGCCCTACAGTCTTAGATAAACGCTGGCCCACCCTGACTTCTTCTCGTCGCCACCCCCATCTGACATCGTGGCTATCACCTTGGTTGTTGAGAACGAATAATTTGTAGAGAACCTTGAGGCTGGAGCATGTTCACGTGAAACAACATCCTTGGACTGATCATATACCCAATCTCTTGCATATTGCGTATACAACAAGAAGGCATCAGCAGTTCATCACTTGCAGTTGCATTAGCCAAAAAGCCAAGCCGGGCAGTCGAGTCGATCTACCAACATAGATACATGCATGCAGATCTAATGATGCAGGTGCAATACCGTTAACACGATCAATATATCGATCTCCTAATCTGGTTGACCAATTTCCTTCTAAATAAAGGCCATCTGATCTTAATCTGGTTGACCAACTTCCTTCAAATCCAGGTAATTCGATCGCTGCACCGCCATAGTTCCATCGATCCTTGCAGAAGCGGCTGCTGATCAGATTACACATGGACGATGAAGTGGTGTAGCATGAGATCCCGATCCGGGTGTGGTTTTATGTAGCTCAGGCTACGTGGTACCCCTTATCTTTACCATCCATTTCTGCATCATGATCTGTGCATATGTATTTGTCTTTTTTATTTCTCTCAAACGACACAACATATAAACTTCAAATTTTGCAGAACAACAATACATTCTAACTACAATCTGGGAAAAAACTTTCAGATTTTTTCATGCTTTTTAAATACTTTAAATAATATTTTTAGTCAAACAAAACCTCATTTTGTATATTTATATTAGACCAAAAAATCTGAAAGTATTTTCACACATTGATGTTCTAATGTTTGTTCGATCTCCAAAGCTTGAAGTTCATATGTTGTCTCTAGAGAAACAAAAAAGAGAAATCTTCCTGTTGTAAGTTAGTTGGAGAGTACGGATCTCAAAGCAAGGCTGAAGGGTTGAGGATAAGAGGCTCCATGTAGCCTGAGCTACAAAGAAACTTTGTGGATCCCAAAACAAGCCCGAGGCGGCATGCAACTCGTCGGACGTGCTGCCGGCCACCCAGGGCCCTCACGATCGAGCAAGAACGCCCTCCACCCAGGGCCGCCTTCAACGAGTAGGATCGACCAACAGTAGCGGAGCAGCGCCCAGGGCCCTGACGGGGCGTCCGGCACCGAAGCTCCTGCCGAAAACGCAGCCGTCCGGGAAGAGCACCCGCAGGACGCACACCTCCTCTCCCCTAGCCAGCTCGCTCTCATTGTCTTCCATCATCATCATCTTGTCGGATGGCATCATTGTCGTGGACTCTATGGTGGCATGAGGCGGCGGGGTTGATGCCTCCTCCTGACCTCCCTCTGTTGTGTCCAATCATGTGTTTTTTAGGAGTTAATTGCAAGAAACCACCACATCTGGGGCATCATTCGCAGAAAACCACGAAGTAACTAATTTTTTTGCAAAAGCCATCACGTTTTCAGTAAACTTTTTGCAGAAAGCACTGATCGTGTGCTTTGCCGAGTTTGATCACGTTTTCGACAGATGGGGCCCGCTAGTCAGGAGCTGACTTGGGAAAAACTGGCCACGTGTGTCTTGTCCAAGTCTTCTTCCTTCTCCTCTCTTCTACTCGCACACACATTCAACAAACATGTTGTGTGCGTGAATTGGGAGGGGCAGGGCCCGACGCCATCGGCTGCGACGAGGAGAGCGGAGCCATCGGCCGGCGAGCATCCTCCGCTCGTGTGCATGGTGCAAGAGGACCCTCCTCCCATGAGCACGCGCCCCGGCGAAGAGATGGACGGCCTGACGACTACGGTGAGGCAGCCAACCTTCTCCCGCGCGAGCACGCCCCCGGCAAGGCGTTCTCCCTCCTCCCGCGCGAGCATGCGCCCCTGGCTTCTGGCAGGCGACGTCCCTCCTCCCCACGAGCATGCGCCTTGAGCTCCGGTGAGCACGTGCCCCTGACCTCGCGCGCGAGCACACCCTTCAACACGCCACGGTACAGCCCGTGCACGCCGGCCATGTCCTCCGCCACGGCCGTAGCCACCTCCGCCGCCGACGGCACTCCTGACGCGCCCAGCGAGGCCGCTGCGCTGCCTGCGCAGAGGGAGCGTCGAAGGGAGCGAGGCCACCGTGCAAAGGCTCGGGCTCGCGAGGCCGCTTGTGTCAGGAGCACGGCGGCGGTTGATCATCGGGCGGCGCAGCAGCGGGTGCCCTGGTCATGGGTGTTGAGGGAGCGGCTGATGGCGAGCAGCAGTGAGACTCTCCTCCGTAGCCTATCACACGACGGGATCTAAGGGTGTATATGCAAATGTTTTGCCAAGTCAGCTCCTGACAATTCGGCCCCACTTGTCAAAAAGTGATTAAACGACCTAAATCACTCGATAGTGCTTTTTGCAAAAAGTTTACTGAATGTGCGGTGTTTTTTGTAAAAAATTAGTGACCTCATGGTTTTTTGCAAACGATGCCCCAAATGGGGTGGTTTCGTTCAATTAACTCGTTTTTTAGGCGTGGTGGGTGGGTCGACCGATGCCAACCTGGTCTTGTGTCGCAAACGAATTTTAGTTCGACTATATTGGCCCAGGCGGGTGACGTGCGGACGCATGTTGATTCAATTTCTTTTCACTTGATGCATTGCATGGCAAAGTCAGGGGGTCCTAGCTATAAATCTGCAAAATGCACATGACAAGATCAAACCAAGAATATCACCTTCCTTTATTAGTAGGTATAAATATAGATATAAATATAGATAAATAAGGATGCATGCAATGGCACTTTGCCCCAATTATGTGGGCAGCTAGCTAGTGCTGGATCAAGCCGTTAGTAGTGGCTTGATCATGAATATGTGCGTGTGTGCAATCTAGGTAGTGCTTGTGTCTTACCCGTGTGAGTCTGGCTACTTAAGCCATGTAATCCCGTTCATTGTGTGAGAAGAAATACAAGAAACGGCACAAGTTGTGTGGTGCCAAACGTGTGTATTCTCCTTGTGTGCGTCTGTTTTCCTTCTTCCTCCTAGGCATCCCCAACAGCGCGCGTCCTCACATATTGCAGTACATATCTTGCCTCCTTTGGCCTAATGATTGCTGTCTCCAAATTATTCTAGCAAGTATGAGTAAAGTTTTGAATAGTGGGCTTGCCATCATTACTAAGCACATCATGTTACCAATTTTTTTGTCTCTATCATCTCACATGTGAAGGATGAGATCGCATCAAGATGCTAATAGTTCGGTTGCAGTAAATTATAAGGAACTTGAAGAGACTAATTATAAATAAGCAAGTCCTCGATGGGATCTGATCAGGTCTTCTCTTCTTTTATACTGATTCCAGCTTGACATGCCATGGGGCTGGCGAGCTTCAAAGTGAAGGCGGAGAACAGCGTTTCATTGTCGAAAAAAAAGGTACAAGAACCTAAATTGCTTGTGAATACATAGGGGTAAGTAGATCCTTACAATATTTATTATTTGTGTAAAATAAAACAAATAAAGCAACGCTGGCTTAGGTTAAACCCTAACCGTGATATGGCTACAACCGAAAATTGCAGCTGCATCAAGTAAATCATGCTTTGCTAAGCAGAATTTTCGAGCGTGTAGGCACCAATTGAATTGACGGCGTAACCGGTAGATCCCCCAAAGAAGCCCACAATTTTGCTGTTTGGAGGCACGGAAAACCTGAAAGCGGCGCCTATGTTGGCACTTCCGAAAGGTCCATGAGTTTTGCCGAGGTTGGTGACCAGCTTAAGGGAATATATAGCAATATTATTTGATCTTCTTTCATGTTGGTGTGTTCCTGACAGCTCCGTCACAAACTCCCTAGGGCCTAGGTGAACTGTTTGCTGCCAAATGGACAGGGGGAAAAACGTGAGTGATGCTATAATTTTGGCAGTGTTAGAAGTATAATTATGTTTAAGTTAGAGATTAGGAGTTAAAGATAGGATTGGTTTAAATCATGTACGACTTGTCCCCTACTCCAAGTCTCTCTCACATATTGTACTCTATATAACCACACCTGGGTCAGGTCAATACAACAACAATATTCAGCCATCCTACAATTTTCCACATGGTATTAGAGCGGTTTGTCTAACAACGCCGATCCTAGGACCTTCCGCTACTTCCGCAGCGCGCCGCCTCCGGGGAGATTAATCTACTCTCCCCGGGGGCGCGGCACCCGATCAATCAAAGATTAGATCGGTCTCGTAGTTTAGATCCAATTTTTTAGTTCCCCATCATTAGATCAATTTTAGTTTTAGAAATTCTCACTAGATTAGTTTTTCCATTAGCTACCAAAAAAATCCGGCGTAGGCATCCACCCCGTTTGCATAAGCATATGCATCTCCCGACGGCTGCATCCGCATTGATCTTCATCCGATCTGATCAAGCCGTCGCCAATAAACCAGAAGGCCGCACACTCATGCGGCGGGGCAGGTTGACCCTGTCACGAGGGTACGATCGACTCCAACGCGCGCGAACTACGGGTGGCCGGCGACTTGAGCGCGATCGCGAGGAGCAGGCGTACGCGGCGCTTGGGGCCTCGGGCGGCGGGGCAGCCAGCTTCGATCCGGACGACACACGGCAGGCAACACCTCCACGCGCCGGACTCCAGCCCGGGAACAAGTTGGCTTCATCGATCCAGCAACCAACCATGAGCTAGGCACACGAGGAGATCAACAGAATCATTACGTTTGCATGCAGCCATGCAGAGCACAGAGGACGGCGCTTCTCGCGATCGAATCCGTGTAGGCAATATGGCTATACCAGTAAGATCGTCCGGCGCGGCCCTGTCTCTGTTCGGACGCGCTGTCCACCATCGAGCGATCTGCATCTGCACCAAGCCATCATCTACACCGAGTGCTGCATCCGGAGCCCAGCTACATCACCTCCTGCATCGACCAACGCCGCCGATCTGTACCTTCACCGAGCCATGCCACTACATCTACATCGAGCCGCATGGATCGCCTACACCAAGCCATCAGCAGGGAATCACCGAGCGATCTGCACCAACCCCGCGCCGCATCATCAAACTGTACGACTACGCCAGGCTAGAAGCCAATATACTTCGTCGAGCACGTCTACGAGAAGTGATCTCAACATGCACCACCCACACGCCAGGCCGGTGTGGAGCGAGATGCAATCTTCATCGCCTTCTCCAGCGCGACACGGCATCGACACTTGGTTGCCGCAAGGGACGCCTTCAAGCGACACATCGTCGACACGCCGATGTGACGCCATAGCCGACACTTCATCGCCAAGGTTTTCATCAACATGGTCTTCACCAACATCATCGTCAACACACCGCCGCCGCCTCGTCCACAAGATGGACACCTAGCGTCCTCTGACAGACTTTTCTGCAAGGCGCGACCTCGACGACGGCAATGACCGCGTCACGACGACGGCATCGACCGCGTCATCCACAACTACAGGACTGCATCGACACGGCGTCACTACAGTGACGACCCTACACGGCCACACGGTTCTGGCAAAACCGATGTGTGCTCGATGGGCTTCCTCCGGTCTTGGCAAAACCGGTGGACTCATCGCCGACGACACCCTCCGACATCCGCGCGGTGCATCGTCCACATCTGCAGCTCCGTAATAGCACAATTTTTTTTTGCGCCTCCGGCTTTGTGCAGCTTCATCATCCACGACGACCACACCATCGACCACGACTACCTCGACCACGGCTACATCACCATGATCGGCTACCTCGACATTAATGGCTACGTCTACAACAACTCATCGGCAACAACTCCAGTCAACAGCGTCCGCCTCGTCACTTGCGTCCACGACACTCCCGTTGTGACTGCGGGAGAGAATAGAGGAGAAGACAGGGAAGGCACCAGAAGGGGACGCAGTCAGCGCCCTAGGTGCCGACCCATCAGCCATCAGAGACGCAGTTGATGATGGTGCAGCGGAGAGGACGGCGGAAGCGCAAGACTTCAAATTCAGTCGCAATCGTTCGCTTCACTCACGCTACGACTGAGGGGGAATGTTAGAAGTATAATTATGTTTAAGTTAGAGATTAGGAGTTAAAGATAGGATTGGTTTAAATCATGTACGACTTGTCCCCTACTCCAAGTCTCTCTCACATATTGTACTCTATATAACCACACTTGGGTCAGGTCAATACAACAACAATATTCAGCCATCCTACAATTTTCCACAGGCAGCTCAACGAACAACGACATGAAGCGGATGAAACTCGATCTATTGTTGACCAAATGCATGAGGAAACAAATAGTGAACCAAACTCACCCTTTTAGCGTCGGGGCCATGGCCGTTATTACCAAAAAGTTCGCTGGAGTTTTCATAGCCATCTTTGCCGGTATAATTGAAACGAAGTCCATTAACAGCATGATAATAGATGAATGTCACACTCTTTAGGCCTACAGACATGTTTGGGTTGAAATGATCAAGTTTGTCACTCGTTGTTCCGCCCCATGGTCCATTCTTTATGGGAGTGGGGGTAGGAGGCTGAATCGGCTTCGTGGGGGCAGGAGGTGGCTGAACAGGAGGCTGAATGGGCTGGGTGGTGGCAGGAGGCGGCTGAACAGGAGGCTGAATCGGCTGGGTGGTAGGAGTCTGCGGAGTGGTGGCCGGAGGCTCCGGCTGCCCCTGTATGCAAGTAGTGAAACTTTGTCAGCAATATTCTTTCCTTTGAGAAATGCACATCCAACTTGTTCGTAATAGTAGAAATAGCAGAAAAAACAAAAAAATGTACAATTTGGAATACTGGTAGATCTACCGGTAGGTTTGCGTGATCCAGCTATAAGGATTAGCAAAATATGTATGTATGTATCTAAAATCTAAAGACAGAGTGTGGAAGTTGCAAGTAAATCTGTACAAAAATTGAATAGAACGCTCACCTTCCTGCGGCAGAATGCCTCGATAGTAAGCTCTAATACATCTCCTTGTCCATCAGCTAATTTTTGATGCATTTTCCTCTGGATGACACCACGCGCCATAGCGAACTGACCAGTCCCACCAACAATAGCCCATTCACCTTGTTCCTCAGTAGTTGCTCCCATTACCGCAAGCGTGGATCCTTTGAAGCTATATGATTCACAAATATCAGATGCACACACCAAGAAAATGTGATACTAAAAAAGATAACATGCTAGCACATTACAAGACAAAACACATACAAGTTACCTGTCAAGCTCGAACACTATGATGAATAAATTGCAGCAGTCAGCAGCGGCAGCATTCATATGCATGCCTTTTGCATGAGCAACTAGCTTTGCATCCGCGGCCACACCATCATATATTGCCCAGTCGTTGATGGTTGTGAGACAAATGTCAGTAGCACCAACTCCATCTATCACTACATACTGGTTTTTCTTATCCCCAGACCTGATCCTGTGCAGATACAAGCTTTGGAAGTCAAGCTTAGTGTTTTCCACCAGCGCATTGGCGTAACTAGTGATCTTGAAATTGTCCATTGAGAGGAGGAGGGGGTGGAGGGGGTGAGGACAACTGAGGATACCTATCAAGTGTAGAGCTTCTCTTTTGCCTTGTGTGATTTATAGCATCGACAGAACGCTACCAAGTCTTGCTTCAAATTAGTTTCACAAGTCTTTACATTTAGTCTCAGCTTGTTGGTTGGCTATCTCTCCAACGACTCATCTGTTTTTAAGTACATAATGGCTTATCTTCATAATGATGTAGAGATAACAGAACATGTACAGCTAGGCCCATCATGCTCGAGACACCTAATACATCATACCAAACAGCACATGAGTACAACTATTATTGCATGTCACATGGATGCAAAAGATGCCTAATACATCATGACAAAGTGCTTTTACTCCATAAACACTTCCGTTAAAAGTATTCACCGTCAAGTCTACGCCTTAATGAGGACCATGGTGGATGGTGTGATGGCTTGATTCTATGGCCGGCAATTTGTATGAAGAAGGTTATCTTTGGTGCTGCATGTGCCAAGGCTACCCCCAACCCTTCATTCTTGAACTCCATGGGACTCAAGCATGATGACCAAGGTAAACCGAGACGATTGTTCCTTCATAGGGCTGTGAGGTAGGTTGAGAAAATGGTCAAGTTTTAGCCCAAGTGAGCTCCGGTGAGTCTTCGCAAGCCTATCAATAGCCTACCCCATGGAGTATTGTTTAAGGTTCATATTTATGTGTGCCCTGTGCGTATTTGATCAAATTCACCAACGGGCCTCCCCGCATATTGCAATATCTTTCCTTTTGGCTCATGAACACTGTCTCAAATTATTTTACCAGTTACGGTGGAGCGCAACATGTTACTGAAAATCTTATCTCTCTCAATTTACATACGAAGGATTGGATCGTATCAAGATGCTAATTCGTTTGCATTAAATTAGAAGGACCTTGAAGACCAGTTATAAATAATCAAGTCCTCGATGAGATCTCACCAGGTCTTCTCTTTTCTTATTATGACTCCAGCTTGACATGCCAAATGCAAGTATTGTATTCTCGTCAACTTGATCTCGGGATGTGGATCCAACTAATGCGTTGATTCCATTTTGGTGTGATTGGTCGGATTGCATCAAGATGCTAACAGTTATTTGCAGTAAATTAGAAAGACCTTGAAGACTAGTTATAAATAAGCAAGTCCTCGATGAGATCTCATTAGGTCTTCTCTTCTCTTTCTCTTGTTATGCTTCCAGCTTGACATGTCACATGCATGTGTATACTCGTCTGACTTAATCTTGGTGACGAACACAACGACGTGGGTCATTACAAATGGATGTGGATCCCAATTAATGTGCTGATTCCATTTTGGTTTTCTAGAGCACATTTGAAGGATCAAGATCGCATCAAGACACTAACAGTTCGTTTGGAGTAAATTAGAAGGACCTTGGAGAGACTAGTTATAAATAAGCAAGTCCTTGATGGGATCTCACAAGGTCTTGCCTTCTTTTAATATGGTTCTAGATCGACATGAGAGATCACAGTGATCATTACAGATGACCTAGACTTGACGCACTGCATCCTTGTCTGGAGCTTATCTACACAACGGGCTTATGCATAAGTCAGAGCTGTTTCAAACAGAGCCCACGACGATGTTGCGGACTTCACGGTCATGGCACGACGGTAGGGGAATTAACTCTCTTAATTCTCAAAGCAGCAGTTGCATACAGATACCCTAAACCTTGTGTCTTAATCTAGAAATATTAAGGTTTTGATTATAAGTTCTAGAAATGCTATTGATCTCCAACTTGGCGAACCAACTAGCCTCTAATATATAGAATGGTTGGCCTATTTGCAGCATCTCTAAAGTTGGAGGCACTAGACGAGCATCCATACAGTACACACCCTTAAGTATGGTTGCAATAGCTTAATCTTGGCTTGGATCTATAGATCGGATCACAGTCAATCTAGTAAATTCAAGTGTCAGTATTTTTTTGTTAGCAAGTTGTATAAACTAAGCGATGGATGCGGATTCCAATTAATGTGCTGATTCCATTTCATTTATCCAGAGCTTGTGCCTCTCCTAATTCTCATCTTATTTCCAGAGGCATGACCACTAAACCTCCGTGGCCCACTACACATATCTAAATGGCAACTCACTGTAATGCTTTTGCATTTGGGCCTCGCAAAGGTACAAGACAATGTCTATAGTTCCGTTGGTAACGACAGTGTTACATTATAGCAACACATACAAAAAGAGTTTATTTCACTTTACCAACCCTTTATTTTGGGCAACACAATCCACCTTACAACCTTGAGCTTTCACATTAGTTCACTCAAAAATTTAAAACCGTGTAAAACATAACCCAAAACTCGAAATGCCGTCTAAAATGCAACCCTTGACCCACAAGTCGTTAGCGTGCCTGATTTATCTCTCGGCCCACACTTTGTTCTGGCTGCAGCAGGAAAATGTCAGTCGACCGTCTTCACCTTTTGCTCATAGTTTTTTGGAAACAAAGGGGTTTGCCTTGGCCCCAACTTTTATCAAAGCCAACGCAGAAACTTTTTGCTCATTGTATCTGCAATAGAACGGGAAAAAAATCTCTCACAAGTCACATAGCGGTGGCGTGCCGACAGCGTACAGCTACAGAACTTGGGCATGCAGATGGAGTCCGAGTGAGGTTGCGAGATAGAGGTATCACTCTAGATGGCGAACCCCACATGCACGTGTTGAAGATTTGTAAATGCTCATGTCTCCACTAAGAGCTGGTGTCAGATCCGAGCATCCAGCGCCAACAAACTGGGCTTGGTTAGCGAGATGCAGCCTAAATGAGTTTATTTATTGGGACCAAAACGCCAAGTCTTCTCATAGCTTAGAGACGACAAAAATTAACCATCGTTGATGAGTTCCTCATTCGCATCTGCGACATTGTGCTAAAAGTAATAATGATTTATAAGTGATCCCCCATTATTTAAACCTCTTGATCCTCCCACACCCTTATCCATTAAAAAAATCTTGCACCCATGGCCGCACTCCTCCACATATATGGCTTGTTCACCACACCTCATGCCTCCTCTGCCGCACTGATTGTTTCCACAAATAAATTAAGAGAGGGCAACTAAGCGCCAGAAGAACTCTTTCTTATTATCCAAAGAAATCCCACAAACATAAGGGATCAATGAAGATTCGATGGGTGAGTAACCCAAACAGATTGATTCCACATCAGGGGAGTTCTAAGAAAGAGAATAAAACTTTAACATTTGAGTCATCAGTTGAACCACAACCCATAAACTTAAATAGTAGCAATAGTTTGAATGGCTATAGTGTTGTAGTGAACAAAGTGTGCACTATCCTGCATAATCAAATAGCAAGTAATTAAATTATGAGTGAATAAAGTGTGCATTATATGGGGAATTTGAGCTGGGCCCTTGGCCCCTGGTACTCTAGCGCCATGACATCATAAGCGCGTGCAACTAAAAAACATAGAAGGCTATTCGCTTCAACATATCATGCAAACGAGCTTGGAACTTGATGAAATGGATTTTTTGTCGAAAGAGACCCTCTGCCCACTGGAATTGCCAAAAAAGAACCCCTGCGAACGAAATTGACAAAAGAGCCCCCCTCACTAGTGGCGGCAGGCGCGGCAGGCGACACGTGTCACCTGCCGCCACGCCGTGAGGCGGCGGGCCCGGCCGCCACAATAGGAGGCGGCAGCCCGGTGTATAACGGTGCGTGCACAGGGCAGCACAGGCCAGCGTGCCGCGACGGAACGGGCCGCGCCAGGCGGGCCCGGCCGCCACCGGGTGAGGCGGCCACCGTTGCCGCTGTCGCTACCCGGCCGACAAGGCCTGCTGCGCGCGGGCCCAGCAGGTGGGCCACGCCGCCACCAGCCGAGGCGGCCTGTCCTGTGCTGCTGCACGCGCGACAGTGCGCAGACGGCGCTGATTTCGAGGCGCAACAGTGACGGCTGTGACTCCGACGCGCGGGAATATGGACGCTTTTGGTTCTTTTGCGTTAGCGGATGCGACGGCACTGCGAGAATCACGCTGATTATTGCTTCAACGAATGCGACGACACTGCGGGAATCACTCACTCGCTACGGGAATCCGAGGCTGCGGGAACCTGTTGTGCCGACACTACAGGGATCATCTTCCTTTATATAGTATGCTTCTGCTCCGTGCGCAAGCACACTGGCATCCTCTTCTAACTTCTGAGTGTGTAAGAAAAGAGAGAAAGAAAAACTCAGTAGGCACTTTCACTCGTGATTTAGGGCGATTTGGGGTTGGATTTTGAATATGTTGAAGTTGAAGAAAAGATAGACGAAGATAAGATCTATCCATTTTTGTTGGTTTCGTTTGCATGCATGATGATTTTACTTTTTTTGTTTAGTTCATAACTATGTGTTATCTATTTTGTTAGGCATTATTTCATCACTTTTTGGAGTCATTTAGAGCTTCAGGAGTACGATTTGCCTAGCGAAGTGAACTACGAAGTTGAAGATCAAGGTATGAGCTTTGCAATAAATTGATTTTTTTGTGCATGCAAGGTCGTAATTAGTTAGTCTTTTAGCTCATCATTAGCTACGCAATGTTAGTGATTAGAGGTTAGAAATAATTTCAGACGACAGATGTAGCATTTATAATATATTTTTTAGAAGAGTAGGTTGAAGATGTTGTATCAATGTTAGGTGCGTCCATTAGTATTGACATGCAAGAAATCTTAATACGGTAATTAAGAAACACTTGTACTGTAATTGTTCATTGCATGTGGTATGTTATTTCATGTGGTATGTTTATTAATAAGTCTATAGTTAGGAGGTTGTAGGTCTACTTTGTTATGTCGAAATAATCTAAATTTTATATGTTACGAATATGTGCTAATGTACTTGATGATGTATGTAATTAGGTAAAATAATTAATCTTAGTAGCAAACAAGGAGGAGATGACGTGATTGAAGAAATTGTGTTTCCATCTTCGCTGTCCCTTTTGAGGTGATGACCAGATACATGCAAGTGCTATTTTCATAGTTTTGATAGCAGAAAGAAAAATCTGTGTGTAATATTGATGTTCATATGAAAATAGGTTGACTCTGTTCATATAGTACTGGTGACGGATATTTATTCGAACTATTTGGACTCTTAATTGCATTCGCAAGCACATCCATATTGAAGCTAAGGTATAAAATGACGCCGTAATTTTGTTAATATTTTTTATATTGATGTACTGTCATGCCGCTGCAAATATTATTATTTGTAAATAAATGAATTTTATCGTATGGTATGAAAAACATTATATCATGCCGGAAGAAATTAGATATTTTACTCATATGATATTAAAATGTTATTATTGTAATATTATGTTTAGTGGTTGTTTGGATAGCGAGTACTTACCCTCAGTTTTGTCATAACCTGTTGTAAGAAAAATATGTAGAAAATCATATTTTACTAATAGTCGTTTTTCCAGAAGCTAAGTTTTTGCATGTTGCGAGAACTATTTTAGGATATTTTTGGGGTAGTTAGAGAAAAGTAAACAGAGTTTTAGTTTGTTACGCTCGTAGACAAATTTGAGAAAAATAGATCTTTAAATACCCGTTAACCAAACAACCCCTTAAAGTATAAGCAAATGATTCTAAAAACAAACCGAATATTTATAACGAAAATACGGTTATTATTTTAGTCGTAATATATGTAAATGTTGTCATCGTTACTAAATGTTCAGTTACTAATTATTTGAAATGTAAACATGTATGTTGGTTAGGTACTATGGAAATTTTAGTAGTGTACTATGGGAACGTCTTACGCGACGATCCATGCGGGGTGGATGTGTCCTTCTGCGAGTCGACTACAGTTGTGGTGAGAGACATGGTCAACGTGGGTTATGCGGCTGTTAGAAGGTGCATCCGAGCGGTGTTTGGCCCAGTGATGCAGGAAAAAAATAACAATGGAGGCCTTCGTCGTTGACGGAGAAAATGATGGGACAGTTGCCCGTTGGGGTTTGCAGCCTGTCACAGGTGATCGGTCGTGGGGGTCGTACATGAGGTTTGCAAGCAATCCCAATAACTCAATGTATGGTCAGCCGATGGTGTATGTGGAGTTCATTTCAGTCACTAATGTTGCCGGATGCAGTAGTAGGGGTGATGAGGTTGAGTTGGCCATCGCATCAGCCCCTAGCATCGGCCCATCGGAACCGACGGGCGGCCAGTCTGTGTATGACACAGGATATTGGTCGGCGGCCGTTGACATGAGCGAACACGTGGAGGGATTGCCGAAGGCGCTAGATGATGATGATCATTCTTCTGCGCCTTCGGAGTCAAGCGGAGAAGAAGATGTTCCTCCTCAGAGGGCGGTCGCGGCGGCACTGCAACCTGGTTTCTTACAGGATATGAGCATCACCAACGAATTTCACTCTGCTTCTGGCCTAGGAGCGGGAAGCCTGGAGGTTGGGCAAGTTTTCCCAGATAAGAAGTCTGCTTACCAGGCAATGGGTAGCTATGCAATCGGCATCCACCGCCAGCATAGAGTGAAGCAGTCTGATAAAAAAGAGTTGAAGGTCATATGCATCCACACCGCGAAAGGTTGCCGCGGAAGAGTTCTCGCTAGACTGAAGCCTGGGGTATGTCAGTCATGGCATATCACAAAAATAGTGGAGCATACCTGTGAGCAAACTGGGACTTTCAGATCATTGCAATGTGACAGCAAAATTTGTGGCACAGACGATGGAAACAATTGTGCAGGGAAGTCTCAACATTAGTGTTAGGGCTCTGCAAAAAGATGCAGAGGATCTAATTGGATTCCCTGTTAGCTACAGCAAGGCTAGGCGTGCGAAGGAAAATATATTCAAGAACTTGTATGGTACCTATGAGGAGGCATATTCTTATGCCCCTAGAATGCTTCATCAAATAGCAAGTGCTAATAGGGGGACTCAAGTTTGGCGGAGAGAACGTCCAAACCCAATGAACCCGGGTGAGCTAATCCTGAACCGCTTATTCTGGGCATTTGCCCAGACTATACAAGCCTTCAGGCACTGTCGCCCGGTATTATCTGTTGATGGTACCTTTCTCACTGGAAAGTACAAGGGCACACTATTGGTGGCGATTGCAGCGGATGCAAATAATCAGCTTCTTCCTATTGCATATGCATTGGTCGAGAGCGAGAACAAAGATAGCTGGTTGTGGTTCCTGAGCTGCGTGAAGATTGGTGTCGTGAAAGAGCGTAAAGGTGTTTGCATCATTTCTGATCGCAACACTGGATTATTAAGCGCTCTTGAAATAATTAAGGCGTCGGAAGAAGAGTGGGGCTGGCCCGATCTAGAGGGAAGGTGGTGCATGAGGCATTTGGCAGCAAACTTTTACTCCAAATTCAAAAACAAGGATTGGTTCAAGTTATTCAAGAGGATGTGCATGCAAAAAACTGAAGCCAAAATGAATGCGATATGGGCAGGTATCAATGGTGAGATCGACCGCGCGGCCTTGCCACAGAGAGAAGACCGGAGGGGTCGTAGGACGGCCATAAATTTGAGCTAGTGGATCACCGAGAATTGCCCTCATTTGGAGAAGTGGGCGCAGGCTCACGACACCGGGGCTTGGTATGGAATAATGACCAGCAACATGTCAGAGGTGTACAATAGTGTTCTTAAAGGGGTGCGAGCACTGCCTATCACAGCCCTAATTGAAGAAACTTGGAACCGGACCCTGTCATACTTTGCAGACAGGGTCACCGTCGCCAAAGCACAAGTTGAATTGAACAAGCCATGGTCCGAGAAGATGCAAAGACATCTGGACGAGAAAGCAAAGAAGTCCCAAAGTCATGGCTGCCGGAAAGTGGACGCACTTAGGAATAAGTGGGAAGTCAATGTGCGAGCCAAGTACGTTAAGGGTCACCACAGAGGATAAAAAAACCAAGCTGTCACCCTTGGCTCAACCTCCTGTGAGTGCACTTGTAACAAGCCCAAGCTTGAGGGCTACCCTTGCAGTAATGTGCTCCGGGCGGCTGCTATTCAAAAAATCAGCGTCGAGCCATACATATCGCCGTACTTCAACATGTACAATCTGTACAACACTTGGAACGGTGAGTTCTGGGCTTGGGGCATTGATATGAACTACAAAATGTTGTGGCCAGATGGGCCGAAATGGGTTCCGAACGCCGACTTGATGAGAACCGCAAAGGGACGACGTCGGTCTAGGCGTCATCGCAATGACATGGACCATAGCCAGATGGGAGAACCAAGGCGATGCCACGTTTGCAGGTGTCCTGGACATTCACGCAAAGATTGCCCGTATCGAGCCAACAACAACGCATGATGTTGATATATATGTACTCGCCATGTCTATTTATATTTCTACTCGTTATGTGTACTTATATTAAATTTAAATTGATTCTCTTTGTATTATTGTACTCCTGATGTTAACTTCAGATAATTAATGTAAATCGTATCTCTTTGTATTTTTTAAGTTAATTTTGATTTGCATTTGTATTTCTGTCTTCCTCATAATTTATATTTGTATGTTTGTGTGCAGGTTATGGGTGAAGTGCCAGTGCTTTTACAGGGGCCCCATGACGCCGGCCACCGTTGCCACCTATTTTTGAAACCAAATACTAAGCATGATTATCAGCCTTTCAGACTTCGAACCATAAAGAAAACATGGCCAATACACAATCATTTCCTTGCTCACCTTGACGCTTATGGACTACAAGGTTTTGCTAGGCTCACATCATGCGACGACCAAGTACGTTCGGACCCATCCCTTTTGACATCCCTCGTTGACCGATGGAGACCTGAAATCCACACCTTTCACTTTCGATTTGGGAAGCTTGCACCTACACTGAAAGATGTTTCTATGATCACTGCTCTACCAATTAGAGGTGAGTCGGTAGTCTCTCCACGAGTGTCTCCATCTTGGGCATTAGATATAGCAGCCCGTCTTGGGATGGAAATGCCAGAATCACAACGTTCTGGTAACCCTCGGGGCATCCCACTCGTCTGGCTTTGTGATAACTTTCTTAATTTATCTAGCTTCGCCAATGAGGAGACGAGAAAAAGACATCTGTTTGCGTATTTGTTGTAGCTCCTCGGGAATCTATTTCCAAATTCACATGGGGACGTTGTTGTCCCTGGTCTCATCTACATTGCAGAGAATATGGTAGATGAACCTTTACCCGAGCAGCCAAAATACAGCTTCGGTTCTGCCATGCTATCTCATACATACAGAGGCTTGTGTGATGCCACGCAAAAAACCTCTTTCGCACAAAAAGCTCCATTACTTTGTGTCGCCTACGAGTTTCTACAGTTGTGGTCCTGGGAATACCTCCCTGTAAGACGACATCGTATAGTACAACCCGTATACCCATACGACTTTAGCGAGGGTGCTAGCGCAACTATGGCCACCAGGTGGACAAAGGCACGGAAACGTTGGTCTCCAGATATTGTGAAATTTTTTTACCCTATGTACCACTAGCAGTTTGAGATACTTGATGAGGCAGAAGTCACATGGAACCCGTGGACTCAGGACCAGCTAAAAATGGTCTTTGATGCTCGACACTTCACACCAGGCATGTTTACCGATAGTGCATTCTGGCTGACTCGCTGCAACTTATTGTTCCTGTGGTGTGTTGAGCCTTACAACCCAGAGCGTGTAATGAGACAGTTCGGTCTCTATCAAGAAATTCCACCACCTTTTTCCAGACGTATCGACGAGGAAACACATAAGTAAGATGTGACATCCCTAAATAGTTAGTGTCATTTTTAATTTACTAAACTCACACTTTGTTACATAATTTGCAGGCTAACCAATATGGGCAGGGGTTGGAGTTTATACAATTGGAGGGAAGAGAACATTGAATGGGTACACAAGTGGGAAAATGAAGCGCTAGCAGATATAGTGCGTCAACTTAGGTATATTTTATGTACATTATCTTTTTACGATGATCATACGATGCGTGAAGATGCTTTGCTTTCATCACAACGGTTTATGTAATTATTTAATTTTGCAGACCGTACGATGGAAGTACAGATCAAGCGTACAAGCAGTGGTACTGCATGAACACACGTGCTAGCCTGGCCAGTCAGCCAGCTACTATACCAACACATCTCACACAAGAGGAGCAGGAGCGGAGACATGTTGAGCTGCATGCAGCTTACTATCGTGACCACCTGGTAATCACTTGTAACTTTTTTAGGTCCATAATTTCATAATCATTTGAACTAAATAACATCCAAATATTGTTCAACTTGAAAATGTCAACGAAGTAGGGCAGATGGCTACGGATAGCATGTCGGCCCAGGGTCCATATCGCAAGACATTCCAGAAACTTTTGCAACAATTCGTGGCAAAGAAGTTCAGATGCGGTAGAGGCGACGACGTTGTCACTGGAGCATACATGCCGGTACCGAGGTCAGCCAGACCGAGTGCGGCACCGTCGTCCAGACCGAGCGAGGCGCGTACGAGCCATGAGCAATGGGGGAGGGTCCGAGTACTAGAACGACATTGCCACGACATGGCTCATCTCTGCCACTGCATCGCTCTTCTTCGATGCAGCTTCGTCAGGGGCAGACATCTCAGGACCATGGCACGGGCTTGGATTCGATGCCTGAGCAGTTTCTTTCCCCTAACCATATGCGTACACAGGATATGATGCATACACCCAAGGTGAGGGATCTCAGCCGTATCTCTCCACGCGAGGGATCCCCATGCCCGAGGAGACTCGTGTACCAGATTTAAACCAGCACCACGTACAATGGCCAGATAGTATAGGAGAGGGATATGCTCAGGTAGTCATGTTTACATTTCAATGCATTTACAATGATATCATATATTATCCTCTAACAGTTTGTTTAAAATCTTTCTATGTGCAGGACACACCTGATGTTAATTGGGGCGATGAGAACACCCAACGCGGCGTCAACACAGGCCTCTGGGGAGCATCACATGATCATGGCGTCAACACAGGCCTCCGGGGAGCATCACATGATCATGGCGTCAACACAGGCCTCCGGGGAGCATCACATGATCTTGGCGACACGGTTACATCATTAGTTACAGAGTTCTTCGGAGGGGACGTTATTGGCCCATCTTTTATCCCCCCGGAGTCACAACCATACTCCTACAATTACGCTTCAGGTTCGCAACAAGGATTCGCGACTCCACCACCTACGCAGGACTCGCAGACACATGAAGCCAAATTGGAGTACGGCCGTGGTCTTCGTGTGACCCGGCCACCTAATCGCTTGTCGCCTTCCGGTCGTAAGGAAAGTCCAGGTGGTCGTCGTAAAGTAGGGTGATTCATCTATGCACGTGCGCGACCCATTGTATCTACATATGTCTGTATCAGACTTTTCAATTTGAACATCTATGTATGCTGAAATAAAAATGCACCAGTCAGGAACAATTTTTCCCGCCTATATCTCCCGCCATACTATCTCGCTCCACTCTTTTGCTTATGTTAGGCCGAAATGAATTTTTTTAAAAATTTTGGCTGATGAATACTGTGCAACCATTGCCCGTCTTAGACATTGAAAAAAATATATTTTCAGGCAATGCTTTCCCCTCAATATTTTCCCGCAAACGCTTTCCCTCCATATGTTCCGCCACCCGTTTCCCGCCAACGCTTTCCCGCCATATGTCCCCGCCACTCGTTTCCCGCCATATGTTCCCGCCAACCCTTTCCCGTCATACTGCACTCGTTCTTTCCCGCCATTTTCTTCTCTCTACCTATAAAACCCCCTTCAGACGGAGGTGGATAAGCATTCGAGTGTAGTGTAGTCGAGATGTCCCATTATCCTTTCGATCGTAGTTTTCACCCTGGGATGAGCAGGACTCTTCTGAGGCTAGCTACCGATTTCAGGATGGACAATAGGATAGTTCCGTGGGACGAACTCACCGGTAGTGACACCATAATGAATGAGTTGGCTCACCAATTACGTAGGTCTGGGTGGCCTGAAAGGACCTATGAGGAGGTACATAAAGAACTTCTTAGGTTGCGTGCAAGGTGGAAGAATATAGTGGAGCCGAAGAGTGAAACTTTCAGAAGGACTGCAGAAAATCATCCATTTTGATGGACTGAGGAGAGCGAGGATGAAGATGATATCTTCATGCCGCCGCTTCCGGGTGCTGCATCGTCAAAGGGCAAGAGTTCTGCATCGTCTAAGGGCAAGAGTACTGCATCCTCGAAGAGCAAGAGTTCTGCATCGTCCAAGGGTAAGAGTTCTACATCCTCGAAGGGCAAGAGTTCTGCATCGATGGAGGATGACGATGATGCCTTCATGTAGACTTTAAGTTGTATTCCAGTTCTACCGTTTAATTCGGATGTACTTGCATTATTAGTTTGTACTCTCTTATTGTAGGGCATTATGTTCTATCTTAATTTTATCTTGTAGTTGTTGCACGATGTTCGATATTAGTGGAGGGAAAGAAAATGCCACTACTTTATTCTAAAACTATATTTATTTCTATTACGACACGGCACAACTAAAAATAAGATACATTGTAGGAATAAACCTACATTTAACTCCTGAAATAAAGCTACATTAAAGTGTAGAAATAAAGATACAAATGATTGCGAAATTTAAAATACTACCACAGGAATCTACTGAGTCCAGCGTGGATATTTTCCTTTTCCATCGCCAGCTTCTTCTGCTGCCTTGGCCTCACGAGCCCTTTCTTTCTTTCTCTGCCTCTCCGCCTCACGAGCCTCCTTTCACTGTCGTTCCTGCTCCTCCATGCGACGAGCCTCTTCCCTGTTTTTCTTTCCCATTTCCTGAAAAAAACGGTGATGCTCCGCATAGTATTCTTTTAACTCTCTCTCTCTTGCTCTGCTTTCTCCTCAGCTTGCGCCTTCTCGCGTCGCTCTTCCGCAAATAAACTATTCCATGCACGGCGACTTCTTTCACGAATCTCAGTCACTTCCCAAACCGGCTTCTCCGTGTCAATCCAACGATAGTACATGCACAAAGGCGGAGGAGACTACAACAAGAAACAAAAATGTTACTAAAGAATCAATGAAAATACCAACAATATCTATTCGTGATGGTTAAAGCATACCGGAGGCTTGTCGTACTCTGAAATAGCTACGGCAGGATCTTCCTCATAATTGGCGCACATGAAAAACTTCATGCCCAACCAATCTGAAAAATCCGTCACCTCCTTCACCTTGCAAAGATCGCCACACCAACACCGCAGGGCTGCCACCCCCAGAGGCAAACTTGCATTCTTCATTTTCCTCGGCCTAATGCTTTGATCCGAGCAAGGCAAACTCATACCGACTGAAAAAATGTGTTACACACTTTGCGCACTACCGATTTCGAGGATGGCTGGAAGAGAGCCTCGGTGTCTCCTTTTATAAGCTCAGATGATAAATGATGGCGAGAAAATTAAGCGAGGATATTTATGATCCCTGTAGTGTCGGCACAACAGCTTCCCGTAGCCTCGGATTCCCAGTGCCATTGCATCCGCTGAGGCAAAAGAAGCAAAGGCAGGATTGATTCCCGGGCGAAAGAACCAAAAGCGTCCATATTCCCGCGCGTCGGAGTCACAGCCGTCACTGTCGCGCCTCGAAATCAGCGCCGTCTGCGCACTATCGCGCGTGCAGCAGCACAGGACAGGCCGCCTCGGCTGGTGGCGGCGTGGCCCACCTGCTGGGCCCGCGCAGCAGGCCTTGTCGGCCGGGTAGCGACAGCGGCAGCGGCGGCCGTCTCACCCGGTAGCGGCCGGCCCCACCTGGCGCGGCCCGTTCCGTCGCGGCACGCTGGCCTGTGCTGCCCTGTGCACACACCGTTATACACCGGGCTGCCGCCTCCTGTTGTGGTGGCCGGGCCCGCCGCCTCATGGCGTGGCGGCAGGTGACACGTGTCGCCTGCCGCGCCTGCCGCCACTTGTGAGGGGGTCTCTTTTGTCAATTTCGTTCGCAAGGGGTCTCTTTTGTCAATTCCAGTGGGCAGGGGGTCTCTTTCGACAAAAAATTGATGAAACGTGGCATGATGTCCTAATTGGACAGCTGTAGGGTGTCATAAAAATTTGAGAGTGTTACGATATAAACTTGATGCACTTGGTGTACAAATCGAACACTCTCAAGCGAATGGAACCACTCGCCTAACACATAAAAAATCTATTTTTGACAGCATTTCCCTTTTAAACGTTTTCTATGTTAAATGAACATAACTAGAAGGGCCATGCTCAATTTTGGGACTACGATCTAGGTTAATAAACATGATATGTGCAAGCAATTTCCTTGATGTCATGACTTTTGGCGCGCGGCTCTTTTCGGCTACCACTGCTAACTTGGCAAATTTTTGAAGAGTTTGGGCGCGGGTTAGCAAAATATTGTAGGGGCGGGTACTAACAATTGCTCACCACATGCACGTGGAGAAGTACTACCAGACACCGCCACTGTTGTTTTTGTCCCACGGCTAATTCTATGAAAGCCTAGGAGTGAAGGGAGAGAAATTGTGTCCGCCGCCGACCCTTTTTTGCACCCATTACTTGAAATTTTTAAAAATAACTGTGGCGGGTCCCGGACACCACCCGCGACTAATTTAAGTCTGCATATAAGCCTTTTTCCCAGTAGTACGTGCAAATGAGTGGTCGAATATTGATAGCTATATTAGGATAAGTAACTGATGGTAAAAGATAAGGATCAAAACATAGGCGAGTTTGACGATCGAATGGGATCAGATAGCTTGATTGATTTTTCATCACTCGCACATCAAAAATTAATCTATTATACATGGGAATGACTAAATTTGATTTGGTTGCATTCCGGTACACAGGCTAGTAGGAGGTAACGTTTTTCTTCCGAAAAATAGACCTTTGCTCCGGTTTGTAAATAAAGCGCCAACCACACTATACAGCTGAACGATACAACATAGTGTGGAAGCCTCTTATAAAGCAAATCAAAGGATAAACGGACAACATAAATCACATTGAAAAAATGCAAAAGTGCAAAAATGACATGAATAAGCCGCTGAACAAGAGCGCATGAGGTCCATCAGGAAACGCCACACCACATCTTAGGTCACCTAAGCTCCATGACAGTGCTCTGAGAGGGAAACGATACAAAGCATCCCCGTTGTCGAGTCCGTAGCGGACACAGGTTTTCAGCTAGAGCTCTTGCCCGAAGAAGATCACCCCAACTACGTCCTTAGGAGAAAAGCGGCACCATTGGGCACCATCGCCGTTGGGACCAATACGTGGAGCTTTCGTCAGGTTCTACCGCGAGCCACAAGTACCCTAGGACAACAAAACCCTATAGGGAAGCCCCGTCGGGACGAATTCGGGACCTCTAGAACCAGATCTGGGCGCCGCCACTGCCGCCGGCAGAGAACATGCTAGGGCCACCTGGCGCAACACCCCGTGCCACCCACACTCCGAGGCGCGCTGGAGAACCGGACAACCGAGGCTTGACGAAGAAGTAACTTTTCCGTTTTTATCAAGTAAAGACATATGTGGTGCGCGACACATTAGAGCAGGAAACTGAGAATTAGCTGCAGTTGATGTCTAGCATCTTACGATCGATGCAGATCCACATCTAGGGACGGCTTCGATTTCATATTATCTAAAAAAAATAGCATCGATCCAGGACAGACTACATCATAGATATTTATATACATGTAGATGTAGGGAGGTTATATATGCATAGACTTGTACCAAGACAGACGGTAACTCAGTGAGTAAGCTAGCTAGCTGCTAAACAAACCGGTACACTCTGCCGGCGGGTTCTAGCAGCTAGCCCTCGCACGCTCAGGATGGTGGTGTTCAACGACGATGAGAACCCTGCCAGTACCTTGAATAAAGTTACAGTCATTCGACCGGCTAATTTGATACTACGTACAGGAGTGTTTATATGAGGGCTAGTGTTTATCATGAATTATATGCGTGCATGCATGCGATATCGATGCAGGGAGCACCAAGGGGCTGGTAAAGATCCAAAAGCCGGCGTACAGCAGGGACGATGTGGCGCTGACGGCCGACGAGGTGACGGCGGTGATAGAGCTGAACGCCGCGCCCAGCGCCGTCGTCAGGGAGGGGCTGGACCTGGTGGTGGTGCTGGATGTGAGCGGCAGCATGCAGGGGGAGCGGCTTGAAAGCATGAAGCAGTCGATGCAGTTCGTGATCATGAAGCTCACCCCCGTGGACCGCCTCTCCGTCGTCACCTTCTCCAGCCACGCCCAGAGGCTCTGCCCGCTGCGCTCCATGACCGAGTCTGCCCAAAAGGAAGTCAAGGCCATCATCGACGGCCTCCAGGCCAAGGGAACCACCAACATCAAGAGTGGCCTCGAGATCGCGCGGCAGGTCGTCGCCGAGCGCTCCACTAAGAAATCCCGCACCGCCAACGTCTTCCTCATGTCCGACGGCGTGCAGAGCGCCGGTGAAGCCACGGACGTCGATCTTGGCAGTGCCAGCGTCTACACCTTCGGTCTCGGCAAGGACACAGATCACAAGGTACGTAGCTACTGCTACTCTATCTACCTTTTTTCATTCGATACTCCAAGTGCTCAACGAGTTATGCTGATGATGATGCTGATGATATCTTAAATTCTTAATTGATGCCATTGCTAGCTGCTCAACGCCATCGCCAAGAAATCCCCCGGCGGTAAGTTCAGCACGGTGCGGGACGGAGCCAACCTCACCAGGCCCTTCTCCCAGATGCTGGGTGGCCTCCTCACTGTAGTGGCGCAGGACGTGAAGCTCACCCTCACGCCCAAGACGGAGGAGGACGGCCTCAAGGCGATGGTGGTGCCCTCCGACACCGACTACACGCAGACCACGGACAGCGTCACCGGCGTCATCACCATCAACTTCGGCACCCTCTTCAGCGGGGAGTCGCGCAAGGTCACCGTCACGATGACGCTCTCGGAATGCGCCGCCGGCACCACGCGCCACGACGCGGTCCTGGCCGAGGCCCAGCACAGCTACACCGCCCAGTCCGTCATGCACGGCCTCCAGACCCCCGAGAACCTCAAGATCTACCGCACCCAGAACCCGGCCACCGTCGCCGGGAGCAAGGCGCGCTGGGTGCTGGCCGAGCTGGCGCGGCGGCGCCAGGCCCAGGCCATCAGGGACGCCATGGCTCTAGCGGAAGCCGGCGACCTCGACGGCGCACGCTACAAGCTTGTGGACGCGCAGAACGCGCTGGAGGACCTCGTGCTGGACGACGGCCAGAAGCTCATCGACTCGCTCCGCGCCGAGCTCGCGCAGCTCATCAAGCTCATGGCCACCAAGGAACTCTACGAGGCGCAGGGCCGCCCCTACGCGCTCGCCTCCGATACCTCCCACGCCCGCCAGCGCTACGCCGACAGGGGCGACAAGACCGACGCCGTCCGCCTCTTCGCCACCGCGCGCATGGACACCTACCTTAAGCAGGCCAAGCAGTTCGACAGTGACCCCACCAAGCCGCTGCCCTCCGCCGCCGACGACGTCAAGGAAGAGATCGCCGCCAACCCCATGGCAGCCTTCTCCTCCGAGCTCGCCGTATACCTCCAGAAGGCAATCGAGGCTCTGCAGGCCATCGAGAAGATGATCAACCCAACCACCACCGCCTAGCATGCCATTTCCGCCTCAATTTGCTTTCGTATCGTTCGTAGTCTCTATCTCTCCTGCACGCTGCTCGTTCTAATTTGATCCTTTGATTAATTATTACTTACAGTATCCAATAAGCGCGGCCTAGTGCTAGTACTACTAGTACTATCCAATAGGATATCCATTTGTTTCATCAACTTGTCAACCCATTTGCTTCACCGGAATAATTTCACTACCACCATCGACCGTGTTTAATTTCACTTCCCACCCACCCTGGATGTGTTTTCATCCTCTTTTCCTCATCGTTTTTTTTAATTTCAACCAATTTGTTAAGTTTAGTGTTTATGAGTATGTTTTGTTATGCCAGTCTTATTCATTAACACTAACTAAAGCAGAGGCATAAGGATTCTCCTCCCCGTCAAAGGCCGCCGGAGAGGAGGTGATTCCACCCGCTCGCTGACGGAACCTCGAGGACAGAGTTTGGCCTAGCCGTCACAGGATATGTGAGGAAAAAGGGAACGGGCCCTCATGACTTTGTTATAGCACATCTAAGTAACGTCATTCCGTTCGGTTATGTCTGCCGTAAACACCAGTCCTCCATCCTCTTCTACGTGGTAGTTTGACTGGACGTTGTGTTAAAAAAACTGACTGGATGTCGCTCTTTTTAATAATTTGATTGGATGTTGCTTTTTTTTAGACAATCTTGTAAAACTTTATTTAAGTTGTGACGATGTTTACAGGGACGAACAGAAGAACACCGGGTTGACCTAAGCAAACACGGCTGTCAACCCCTAAATGCAAAACATGCTTCACTAGATTTTGAGCCTCGAAATTCGAGCTCCTAAACTCATGAACAAAACTACATAAAGTAAAAGTATCAGAGTATTCTATGATTTCATGTATGCATGGTAGCTCCATACATTGCCTAGCTTCGAAGCTGTATATCATCTATCCCCATCTTGCAGTCAGACGTGACATGGTTTGTTCTTTGTTGTCCTTGTTGACTCACATCAAGGCTTTGTCCCACCGCCTACACACAAACATTAGGCCTGAGCTTACAATAACTTTTGGGCTTGTTTTGTCCACGATTGGGATGGACGTTTGTGCATATTTTGACAAAAATTCAAAAAAGAGATCCAGACAAAGGGAATTTACATTGGCCAGATCCGGGCTTACAAAAAGTTGCTAAAAATCCCATGCACAATACACACGAACAGGGAAAATAAAGGTTGTATCTCGTTGTTTTGCTTTTGATAGTCAAGGACACCACTGGTATTTTGAAGAAAAAAATTTGAATGGGACACCAGAGGTTGTTATTCTAAAAAATGACGCACCAAACGCATGTGTGTGTGTGTGCACAACGAAAAATGTTAGTATTGTTTCAAAATCACAAGAAATTAAAAATATGTTTGCAAAATAAAAAATATTTGCAAATTTTAAAAATATTTGTGAATCTTAAAAATGTCCATGGAACTGAAAAACGCTCAAGTTTAATGTTCATTGCGTATTTCAATGTTCATTGCGCCTTTTGAAAAATAATCAACATTATTTGGAATATGTTTACCGTGTGATCCACCGACAGAGTACATGTCAGGGCCACCCAGCGCAACACCTGTTACCGCTCACAAAGAGTTAAGATTTTAAATGGTATTTTAAAATTTTAATATTCATCACATATTTGAATGCTATTTAAAAAAATTATCGCAAATTTTAAAATGTTCATCATCCATTAATATTTGTTTAATGTCATTCCAAAAATGTTCATCGCGTATTTGAAAATGGTTAATGATTAACTTGTATATAAAAGTGTGACCAAGTATTTGTAAAATATTTGTCGTGTCGAGAGTGGACATGCAACTGGGTCGGGTCAGGGGCAAGTTGCGTGTTGAGGATGGACATGAAACTTAGTCAGGTGGAATTGTGTGTCAAAGTTTGACATGCAAGTAGGTCGGGTTGGGGGCAAGTTATGTGTTGAGAGAGGACATGCAAATGGGCCATGTCGGTGTTTAGTTGGGTGTCAAGGTTTGACATGCAGTTGGGTCCGGTCAAGGCAAAGTTGCATTTGCCAGAGTTAGGTTGCGCAAGTTGTATGTTGATGATGCACATGCAACTGAGTCGTCGGTTATGGTTAAGTGTGGAGGATGGACATGCAAACTCTGTCAGGTTGGAGGCAAGTTACATGTTTTGAGGCTGGACATCCCTTGAGGACCAAAAAAGATAATTCCTGAAAATCGCTCGTCTTATATGTTGTTCTCGTACGGTGAGACAACAAAAGCACAAATCACAAAAAATGCAACGCCCCGCCCCAGTCATCCCCTAGTACCACACACAATAATATAATGCTAGACTTACAAAGAATCTACAAAAGTTTGAGTGCAGTGTTTCGGTGCCTAGACTCATCTGCGTCCGGTCGGAAAAAAATCACAAAGATTTCACGAAAATTCAAAAAATTCCAAATTTTTTTGCATGGTAAAAATTTTGTTGCGTGAGGTTCTCTCCAATTTTCAGATCATTTTGACATTTTTATAGCTTTCAGCAAAATAGACAAATCGGGCAAGAACAGTAACTTTTTTACATACCCCGAATTTGTCTTTTTCCAAGAGCCACTCAGAAGTCATAATGATTTGAAAATTGGAGTAAATCTCACGCATCAAATTATCGATCATGCAAAAAAAGTCGGAATTCTATGAAATATTTTAGTATTTCTTTTGATATTTTTTCCTCAGCATGGGTGCAGATGAGATTGGGTTTAGAATTGGATTATCGCAAAAGTGAGTTACTTAACTTTTGAAACTATAATTCTCTACCCCCTTGAATTCAACTAGGGGCTGGCCCCGTCATCCCCTTATTACTAATCATAATCCTTCCCATCAGATTGTCTTTAAAAAATTAACTTTTTTGTAGATGTAATATTACTCACACCACACGGCATGCACCGTACATCTCTCTCTCCCGGTCACGGCCTTGTTGTACCTGTTGCAGTACCGTGGTACGGTATGCGACCCAATTGTGATAAGGGCATCTCGAACGGAGACCCGAAAAGCTCCGGTATATGTTCGACCAGACACATTTATTTACCTTTGCAATTCAATGGGATCTTGTATCGGCCCGCAGAGGGGTCCGGGCGCCCGTTTTCCAGGAAAGCGGAGACAAAAGTAGGGGAGATATACCGGAGACCAGACATCCACTTGACCAACCAAAAGCCTCCACTTGGTCCTCTCTCTTTTCTCTCTCTTCACATGCATGCCCTCTCTTCTATCTCTCCTCCCAACCGGACACCACACCATAAATAATCACCAAATGCATGGTCCATATCTACTTTCTCTCCTTACAGCCGAATACTTTATAATTAGCGTTGGATGGTTCCCTTTCACATCATGTCCACGGACCACATCCGGACAGAAAAACGGACATATACCGAAGGAATTTAGGGTCGACGTAAAATGCAAGCTACCTACATCAAGAATGGGTGAGAGATTCCAGTTGCACATGCTACAAGTTTTGTTTTGCCTTCGCTCAAAGAGTTGACCACCGAATTAATCACATCATGTGTAGCTTGGTCGAGGTCGACGTGACACAAGCATATATGTCAGAGACATGACGGTGATCATCACAGATGTCCTAAATTTAGTCTAGGTGTGAACACAACGACGTGCATATATAAAATTCCATGACAGGGAATGATTATGATGGCGTCAAACAGAATACAAAGCTTGCTTGTAACGGCCTAGAATTCGAGAGCTGATTCTTTTTTCGAAATTGCTTCACGGTCCGTGCACGATCTCCGAACGATACTTTCTCCTCAACTACGCTTCTGCATGCACGCTTGCTGTTCACGCGGCCACCTAAGAATCGTGCATGGATCGACCGCTCGTCGTCGTGTGTATGAGAAGTGCTATACACACGACACTCATAGGACGATACACAGATGATAGGTAAATCTGGTCGAACATACATATGATTAAACAAGTCGCTGGCTGCTGGATTGACATGTCGTGCATAAATCGTGCAGTAACCTATCGTCTGTGTATCGTCCGATGAGTGTCGTGTGTATACATGGCTCTTATTTTTTCTTTTCTTTTTAAAGCTATAACATCTACGCCCAGATGAACCAAAGCACTATTCAGGTATTGCCGTGATGAAGACGATACATGTATATCGTTAGAAACTTGGCATGGCCACAATTTTAATTAACAACTATCTTATAGTATAGCTTAATGAATTTTAATGGATATTTTTTTCCGATCCTGTCATACTTTGCAAGAAACTTAAGACTACTATATGTCTACTTATAAATGGGGAGTTAGTAGTCTCGCCTCACTCCCACCAACCCCTCAGCAAACTCTATATTACGCCCGCGAATGGGTCGATTTTTTTACAGACATGGTAGTTTTTAGTTAAAGATTAGAGAAAACATGGTAGTTTTCGGCACAAATTTGTAAAGTGGTAGTTTCTGGGCACGTCTCCATGAACTGTTGTAGTTTTTTGTTAAATACTCTAGATTCTTCGGAATCTGCACTTTGCCACTGCTTGATTGCCTTCGTTGTCGTCGGCTTAAAGTTGTGTGTGCCTTTCATCAATGCTTCCAGCAGAGATAAATTCATCAGCAATGAGATCCTCTCGGATCATGAAATCCCTTCATGCATTCTGGAACGCTCTCCTCATCGTTTAAATACAATCTGGTATGCAAGACATGATACAAGCTCACTCAAGTTTGAATGGTCAAGTCAATTTATTTGACGATGGGGAAAGCTGGCGTTACCAAATCATGCAAGAAAAAAAGCAAGTCGTGCCAGAAGGCCTTCTTTGCAGCACACATCCTTTCTTGGCGACTTTGCAGCAGACATCTTACATCCGTTATTCATATGTATAAATTTGAAGCAAGGTTTAGCCCAGATTGAAAGACTCAACTGCCGTGTGCCCACTGAACTTGGTTCAGAGTCCTCGCACTCGCCACTCCAGTGTTAGAATAAATCCGAGGCATATCGTCGATCATCCGAGGACCAAGCAATCACACGAGCACAACATCGAGATTTGTTAACGAGGTTCACCGATATGGATACATCCCCGGGGCCTGACTATGGGCGCTCCTCTCCATGACACCACTACAATACCGCACCAGGTCGCCCTGGACACCGGCACATGCTGCCGGCTTCTCCTGCGTTCCGGTGCTATTATGTTGGCATAGGTTACATCGTGTGTCTACCCCCGCTATATATGATAGGCCTAGGGTACAAGTGTCCTACTAGGACACGACTCCATATCCTATCTAAACACAATACTACTACAAGTCCAACTGCAACCTACCTTGTATACTATATTCGACACAACTCTAACATCCAGGGTTGAGGCACATGCACGGGGGGCCGTTTACACCAATGAGACAATGACCGTCATTAAATTTGCAACAAGTATACGACTTATATATACCAACAACGAATCGATCAACAATAATTTGTCAATACTCACAACGTGTGTGAACTGTCGCACCATGTACTAGTTCAGATTGAATCATTATATTCTCTAAGAATGGTAACAAATTCTTGGTCCAACCGATTCTTCTTAGCATTTCTGGTTTGCCAATTGGCATCCCAATATTGCCACTGCAAAGTGGTTGGCCTTGGGTTTAATGCATTTTTATTTGAAATGGTTTGTTTACACGCTCACGCTAACTGGTATTTGTTCCTCGAAATCCATACACAAAAAGGAAGGAACTTAAAAAAAAGAATGGACTTCCAAGGCTAGAGTATAAAAAAGATAGCAATAAAGAGACATAACAAAATATCTTAGCCTGTTAAAATTAGGGGGTAATTCGTGACAAAAAGTTGTAAATAGGGTAAGCAGTGGCGCAACAAATATTTTAGAGGTAAAACTGTGAATTACTCATATCTAGACACTGCCTTCTTCTTTTTGCGAGAGGATAACGATTTCATAGATAGTTCGATCTTACAGAAAAGACCAGAAAATAGTAGATAATACAAAGGAGTCCTTCTGAGCTCTAGCATCGCCGGCATCCCGAACGAGAGGAAGACGCGCCGCCGCCTGTGCTCGTCCATGCGCCTTGGATCGACAAAAGCATCCCCATGGCAACCGGGAAGTCCTCACTCACCGCCTCCAGAGAGGTAACGCCCAGGAACATCGGCTCCGCCGCGAACCACCATGTCGTCATCTTCGAGATCTTCACATCCCAGATCCGCCGCCCCGCGGGATCTGACTGGGGAAGGAAGCACAACATGAATCCGTTGATTCGCGGGTGCTGGGGAAGCAGACGCACCACCACGGAGCTCCACCGAGCGCCGGAGTCGAAGGGGGCGTGCACCTGCAACAAAAACCACCCTGGCGACTCCGCCACCTCCTCGTCGCCGCCGGCCGGTAACCCTACAGATCCTACGCTAATTACAGCCGCGATACGAGGGCCCCCCGCCCTCCCGCCGCCAGAGCGGCACACGGAAGACGAGGGATCCGGTGCAACGGCGGCGTAGAGGTGGATCGGCCGGGAGATGTAAAAAGTCGCCCCTCTTCTTCGGACGGGAGAGGGAGAGAAACGTCGAGGCTCGTCTCATCTAGACACTGCCTTCAACTATAGCTTTTTCTCACTATACATGTGACAGACTAGACAGCTAAAGAAGATGAACGGTTTGCTTTGAACACATTGTGAAAAGGACAAAGACTAGTTATAACATGGTAAATGAGATACTAAGCCAACGAATTCGATGACTTGATAAAAAAATGACGAGTAATATTATGCCACCATCATATCAAAGAGAAAACAAAGCTTATTAGCCCTGACCTGAAGTCGGTCTCTTCTTTCAACTATTAGCTTTTTCTCACCATACATGCATGTGACTGATTGGATATATAACCACAGAAGATGAACGGTTTGCTTTGAACATATCATGAAAAGGACAAAGATTTGTTATAACTAGCAGGTAAAGCATGAGATACTATTCCAAAAATAAAAAGCATGAGATACTAAGCCAACGAATGCGATGGCTTGATAACAAATGAGGAGTAATATTCTGACACCATCATATCAAAGAGAAAACAAAGCTTATTTCCCATGACCTGAACTCGATCTCTTCTTAATTTCACAGTTATAGGTCCCTAATACCTGAGGGCATCTATCCCTAAGTGGATGTGAACATCATATGGACTGTTCAACGACAATTTGTATGGTTCTAGAGCATGGGTAACATGCTAGCTAACATGGTTACACTTGAATTCTTGTGGCAATGGATACATCCTCTTTGCCGTGTATGCTCGATGTGTTACTGCATACGTTCGATCAAATCACAAATCGTTATTGCAAAGAATCACATAACCACTGCAGTATGCAGTGTGGAAGTCATAGAAACTGCATAATTTATGAAGGCAGGCTCTTAGGAACATTCGAAAAAGGGTAGAGTTTTTTGTTTGAAATTCTCTCAATTCTCAAATAAAGCATTTTAAGAAACAACTCAGAAATGATATCTAAAATGAGCTTCCATCAAGTCTAGGGTGTGTGTATTTGCAATAGACATGCTATAGTCACTGGTTTCACCATGTGAAAATTTAACATCAGTAACCGGTTAAGTTATGAAAATATACGCATGACATGTCGACGCGGGCCGTCAACGACCTATCTGTCCATACTATGTTAATAAGATACTACATTTTTATTTGTTTAGCGGCAGCTAGTAACTCGATCGGCCAACTGGAGTTAATGCACAATAATGCAGTTGGACACGTTATTTTCAGCATAAATATCAGGACCTCAGCCTATCTAGCTTGGTCATAAAAACAAGTCTAGGTCAAAATAACAAAATGACCAAAATGGCCCTTGGTTGTGGTTGACCGGCGGGGCAGAAACGTCATGTGCTATCCCTGTTGGTGATTACCCATTATTGATGATGACATGTTGCAGCATTCGATGCACCCATAAAAGAAGAATACGTTCACCTGTTGAAGAAGCAAGCAAAGCCACAGCCAAGGCCAAGCAGCGTAGATCACCTCCGTTGGCGATGCCATCCTCCACTGTCCTCTCCCGTGAACCTGAACCAGTAGGCGACGCTGCCAATGGGAAGGCCAAGGGCAAGGCCATCCCCTACGTGGTCGAGGACTGCCTAGGCGTCATGAAGCTGCTGAGCGACGGCACGGTGATCCGCTCCGCGCCGCGCCGCCGTTCCCTGCCGGGGCGGACTACGACGACGGCCGCGTCGAGTGGAAGGACGCCGTGTACGACGCCCAATACAACCTCGGCGTGCGCATCTACAGGCCACGGCTCGGCGAAGCTAACACCAAGTTGCCGGTTCTCGTCTACTTCCACGGCGGGGGCTTCGTCTTCGGCTCCTACTCCTGGCCAAAGAACCACGCCGGCTGCCTCCGCCTCGCCTGCGAGCTGCCCGCCGTCGTGCTCTCCTTCGACTACCGCCTCGCCCCCGAGCACCCTCTCCCCGCCGCCGTGGAGGACTCCGCCAGCGCGCTCCGTTGGCTCGCCACCCGCATCTCCTCTCGGTCCGACCCGTGGCTGGCCGAGGACGCCTGCATTTTCCTCGGCGGCCAGTCCTCCGGCGCCACCCTGGCGCACCACCTGCTACTCCGCCCACACCCCATGGTAAAGATCGCCGGCTGCATCCTGCTCATGCCGCCCTTCTTGTCGGAGACGGCAACCCAGTCGGAGCTGGAGACGCCGGACACCGCCTTCCTCAGCCTCAAGATGTCCGACAAGTATTTCCGGCTGATGATGCCGGTGGGGGCGAACAAGGACGACCCGCTGGTTAACCCGTTCGGCCCGGCCAGCCCGAGCTTGGAGACGGCCGACGTCGGGCGCATGCTCGTGGTGGCCGCCGAGTGCGACATGGTGAGGGACAAGGACGTCGAGTACGCCGACCGGCTCAAGGCGATGGGGAAGGACGTAGAGCTGGTCGTGTTCGCCGGGCAGGAGCACGCCTTCTTTGCAACCAAACCCTTCTCTCCGGCGGCAGACCAGCTGCTCACGGTGATCAAGCGATTCCTTGATCAGCGAAAATAAGCAACAATCTTCCTTATCTTGGGTTATGATTTATGAGTATGTTATCTTGGGTTTCTTGATTCGCCGATCGATTGTTGTAACGATATTTGATTCAATTCAGATTTACAAATGAACAAAGAGCAAGGCTCCAAAGGCATCATCTATTCTCTCGCAAATGTTCGGACCAGACGGTCCGGACACTTTACCCATCCAATGTAGCTCACCAAAAGTGTCCTTGGATGGTGCAAAAATCCAAAATCCCATAATCCGGCATCAAACCAGGGGAGCTTTGGGGGGAGTCCCAACGTCCGCCATGTCGACCTCAACAACACGGACCCACCCAAAAACCCTCTCCCGTCGCTAGCGCAGCGCCTGCACCATTTGCCATGAGCATTGGCAATTTTGCATCAACAAGACCGAGCGCAATTGCCTCTTTGAGGAGCAGGAGATGGAGGACGACATGTCGTCGCAACACGACGACAATGCCAAAGAGGCACCCATCGCTAGCTCGACCTCGTTCGCATTGGCCATCAACAACGATGAGGCCGGAACGTCCGGCAGGGGGTCCATTGGGATCACCTCCGATGGGGGAGTAGAGTAGGGTTTTTAGTTGTTTTTAGGGTTCTTTTGTTGTGTTAAATTTATTCTGAAATTTTGATGTCCATTTTTAATCAATGTTGAGGATATCACTTATCGTCAGCGTCTCGGTCATCTCTAGATTAGATATTAATCAGGAATCGGCCGATTAATCAATTTTTATCGGTCGACTATTAGTCGGCCATTTTTTTCAAATCCCAGGTTCCTAACACTAAAATATGTTGTATTCAACACCAAAACAATATTGGACAGAAGTATTACCTGATTCCTAGCCTTTGAATCCTCTTATAATGACAAACAAAATAGGACAATAGTACATATTGCAAAACAAGCTCCACAAAACACAAATGAACATAGTTTTTGCAAACATAATGTTAGGAATAGGCCTGATTTATCGGTAGATTCCTGATAAATCTCTTGTCAGAGTGATAAATCGGCCCAAACGATAAACGGTGAAGATAAGACATAATCTTATCGGTTACCCCATGAGTAGTGATAAATCAGATGATAAATCGCTGAATCGAAAGATTTCTTGAACAGTGCTTTTAATTGGTGACTCTGGTTGGATAGTCTCCGTCCTTCTCATGGTGACTTGCGTTAGAGATGCCCTAAGTCGTTGGCAAAACCTTCTTGTACCGGATAGCATGTCGTGTTTGCTTCTCTTCATAGGCCACCTCTTGGACACTTTTCCTACTTCGCCTTGGCACCAGGTTAGGAGGATGGTCGTAATGGACTACTTATTGGAAGCTCCTATTCCCGGCTTCGAGCAATGCACCCCCGCCCCCCTTCTGTGTGTGTGCTTGGGACGCCCTAACTGCGGTGCGGGGCGCCCTGCTTTTTTCATTTCTTCATACTTTTTTTTTACTTCTAAAGATGTTCATGAATCCCATATTCAAAAACAAATGTATGGGATTTCAAAATATGCTCGACAATACATTTTTTGGTGAAGAATTGTTCACGAACTCAAGAAATGTTTGTGAATATGAAAAATTTCCAATTTTGGAAAGAAGATAATAATTTAAATTTGTTCGTCATTTTGTAATCATGATGTCAAAAATTGTTCGTAAATTCAAAAAAAGTTCATGAATTTTAAAAAAATCTCAAATCTGTCACGTATTTAAAAAAACGAACATAAAATTGTTTGCGCATTTCAATAAATGTGCATGATAGTCAAAACAAATCACGAAAAATTCACGAGTTCACCGATTTGAGGAAAGAAACATAATAAGAAAAGAAAACTTGTAGTAAAGAAGAAAGGAAAACGGTAAACGAATAAAGGAAAACAAGAGAAAGAAAGAAAAACCAGAAGAAAAAAGAGAGGGAAAAAAAGAAAAAAACGCTCTTGTGAAAAAAAAAGTGGTCCTGTCCATAAAGAGGATGAGGCGCATGGAAGGGTACGCGTTTGATCGCTATTCCCCAACCTACGGTAGGAATAGGATCCGTTGTGCCCATTTTTGGAACTTCAGGCACCAAGCCGCACAGTAGCTTATGCGTTTAGTAATTGGGTCGCTGCCCAAATAGGGTGGCCAATAACTTCTTATAACAATTTCTAGTTGACGTCTGAAGGCATTCGAGGCTACGCAATTTAGGCGGGCGAGTAGGGTTTAGGGTTTTGGCGAGCAAGTTGAGCCGCCTAGTTCATTGCGCGCATTGCTTTCGTTCGCTCACTGCATTTTTCTTGTTTTCTTTTCTGTTGTGCTTTTTGGTTGGTGTTTTTGGTTTTCTCTTTCGTTTTATTTTTTTCCTGTTAGGTTGGTTTTTTTCACTCTTCCATGTTTTTAGTTTTGAACTATAAACAATTTTTCTTTATACGGTGAACATTTTTCCAGACACTCACTACACATATTTTTAATATGTTGTGAACATTATTTTGTATGCAGTGAAATTTTCTCAATGCATGATGAACTTTTTGTAATATACGACGAACATTTTTTTATACAGACTGAAAATGATATTGCCTGGCAGGGACGACCGACGATAGCAAGGAGGAACGGGGGCGGGGTTGGCAAGACTGGGATCCACCCGAGTCGCCCCTTGGAGACGGAGCGCGGGCAGACAAGGGGAGCCTGCTACACTTTACATTCAATTTATATACCACCTCCTACTGGCGTATGCATGGTGTAGGACACCCTAGCTAGTATATAGTTTTTTCTGAAAATTTCCAGTTTCGGGTAGACTAGTTTTGTATTGTTAAGTAACCGGCAGGAAGTCGTGCTGCCATAAAATGCACAGAAGTAAAGGAGATAAGATATATGATATACGTATGCATCTAGGGTGGTGCTCTATTTGTAGAGATGATATTCTCTCTCTTTTTTAGCAGTTCATAGAGGTGAGTGTATGTGCGTATAGAGATGATTTTCTTGAGGTTAAGGCAATTGCGTACCTTTTATGTTAGACTAAAGTGTTCGATCTAGATAGGAAACATCATGTAGAGCCGGCTGTACCTCCCATAGTGGAGTCGGTTTCCTAACAGGTATGACTCATTTATGTTTGTAGTTGGTCAACACTGAATTAAAACCCTTCATTAAAAAAATATTGAAATAACACCCCTTTATTTATGGAAAACAGAAAAGGACAACACTGGTAGTACTCCTGTATAGGGGTAACATGGAGAGTGCCCTTCTCAGTGCTTCACCATGTATAGGTGCTAAGAAGCGATGAGAGCACTTTGGTGATCTGAAGAAGAAACAATGTCAAGCATGTGGACCTACGTAAAATGCCTATCAACCAATGGATAAAGAGTTTAGTTGCTAAACAAAATGAAAGCAGCTTAGCTGCAAAAGCTAAGCACCTATGCATTCGGGAGATTGGTTGCTAAGACTTTTAGTGCACCTAGCACCTCACCTAAGCACCAATGCATTGAAAGAGGCGGTGCGCAGGGGGGCGTAGCCACACTGCTATTGGTTGGCCACTTGTCGTTGGGGTCGTCACCAAAATAGATGGTCCAGCTGGGCTTGGAGTACTCGTAGCGGGTGTGTGTGATGCGGTGGAACTCCATGATGTCCTTGTTCTTGTTGATGTCCGTTGTGTCACGGAGTTTGATGGAGAACATGTCACCATAGGGCCTGCCAGAGGCAATGAAGATTGGCAGAGACACCGGGTCGGCGGAGACTACGGCGACGTCAGAGGTGACCACGAGGTTGTCCATGTCCGGGCTGAAGATGGGGTGGCAAACGTGGCCGGGCAGGGACATGACCCGCACCAGCACCTTGCGGTCGGTGGCTAGGACGAGGAAGATGGAGAAGCAACCGGCGGAGTCGAGGATGTCCCTATCGCGGGAGGAGGAGAAGACGATCCAGTCACCCCTGGGCGACCAGCTGCAGTGGCTGTCAGTCCAAGGCCCGTCGGTGAGCTGCGTCACCGTGCCTTCACCCCACTCCCCTTCCTCCGCGTCCTCCATGATGTAGAGGTTGTTGTACTTGGCGTCCTCCGGCCTACCGGATCTGTTGCGCGTCGACCGGAACACAAACTTGGTCCCGGCCGGGTTGCTCGAGGGGAAGGCGTCGTTGAATTTGCCCTTGGTGAGGCGCCTCATGTTCCGGTCATTGGGCCGGAGCTCGGAGGCGCCTTCGAGGGCACAGATCTGCAGGTGGTCGGCCGTGCCCTCGCAGAAGTAGATGGTGTCCTTGCTCATGTCTTGGTTCCACGTAGTGGACAAGACTCTGATCTTGTTCCTCACCTGCTCACGTTGTAGATAGTTATATTTCATGGATGAACCAACAAGAAGACAAGAGAATATATAAGTAGATTTGACGACGTACCGAATGGACTGGTCGCGGGCCCTTTTCGTCGGCGACCCACACGGATCTGAACTCGTTGTCCACGTAGCAGATCTTGGAGCCGTCATTGCTGATGCTTGGGAACACGCCGGCCAGCCCGCCGTCCTTGTGCGTCGCCGCCGGGCTACTCAGCTTCTTCTTGGGATCAGCGGTAGTATTCACCTTGTCGTCGTCGGTTCTGCAGCGGTGGAAACCGACGCGGCTGCCGCCATCGAGCACGAACGGGCTGTAGTGGTCTGCCAACGGCGTCGTGCCATGGGTGATCACCACCGGGCTGGCAGGCTTGCCGACCTCAAAGATCTCGATGTGGCGGTGCTGCTCCTTCCTTGTGCGGTCCATGGAGGTCTCCCGGGTGACGGCCACGGCCACCGTCGTCTTGTCGATGGCCGCCGGAGTCATGGCCTGGATGTCGTCGGGGGTCACCTTGATGGTGTCCTTGGTGGTGAGGTCGTACCGGTACACGCCCCAGTCGGTACTGGCCGGGTCCTTGGTGTCGACCCCTCGGTGGAAGAAGATGACGTTATCGCTGCCCCACGTCGGCCACCCGCCGTCCTTGATGAGGATGCTGCGCCCAAGCCCGCCCTGCGCCTCCCGGTCCACGTTCATCACCACAATATCGGTCTTGAGGCGGCCGATCTCGCCGGACCGGAAGTTGGCCACCGCCACCCTCTGCCCGGACGGCGACACGGCCGGGTTCAAGTCGTATTGGTCTGCACGCGCGAAGAAGCATCAGCCGCGTGCTGCCGTCGGAGTGATATACGAATACGATATGAGAGAGCAGATCAGATCTGATGGTTACCCGGCGGAGTGAGGCGCTCCGTGGTGCCGTCGGCAAGGTTGGTCTTGTACACCACGGTCCACGGACACGGAGTGCGCCGTGCCGCCGCCGGCCCCTTGGTGGACACGTACACCAGCGAGTGCCCGACGGTGAGGCCGCCCGCCTCGAAGCCGCCGGCCAAGCAGCCGCTGTCCTCCATTCGGACCCCGCCGAAGGTGTCGGCACCGTAGATGTCGGCCAGCGACAGCACGGTGGTCTTGTCGCCTGTGGTGCGCAGGGCCACATGGAGTGTCTCCAGGCCGTTGTCCCTCCCGGAGACGAAGACGAGGCCGGTGACACCGCCCTTGTCCACCTCCTCCGGAGTGGCACCGCCGGCCAGGGCCAGCGCGGGGTCCTTCTTCTCGGCCAGGAAGGCCAGGAGCTCCTTGAGCGCCGCCGCCGGGATGGCCCGGCCGTTGTGGTTGTACGAGACGCCGTCGGTGAGGCGCTGCTCGTCCCGCGGAGACGATGGCGGCGGGTTCGCTGGGCACGAGAAGAGGTCCAGCGCCACCGGTGGCCTGGAGGTCCCGAAGAAGGCGATGGTGCTGCGGCTCTCCGCCATTGTGCCCGGAGCTGCTCCTTGCTCCTCACCTTCACGCCGGTGGGTTGTGTCCTTGTGCTTGTGTTTGTTTTTGTGTTTGTGGTCTCTCATGATGAGTACTTCTTGGGATTTGTGTTTGTGTTTGTGTTTTGGTGCTCTCCTTTGCTCGGATCCTGCCGGATTTATAGATCCATGGCACCTTCCAGATCTCGCTTAATTAATTTTGGCGCTATATGTCAGTTGCCTGAAGAAAAATAATTGGGACAGTCGATTTTTTCAGCCTTCCTTCCCCTTCATTCCCTCGTAATCCAGTCGACTGGCATTCAGCTATTATGAATTAATTAGTTATTGAGGTTGTTCATACTTGTGTACTAATTTTGTAGTGTTCCACACATGATGGAATCAAATGGAGCGAACCACACAAATTCGTATCCAAATTACTCCCCTCTTATGTCCTCTTCGTTTTTTGAAAAATCATTGTCATCATTAATCAAACTTTAGAAAACCAGAACAATGTTAATTTACGTCATCTACTACTCAGTCCCATAATATAATACATTTTTTCAAGCGAGGGAGTACTTAGCAGCGCGTCACCGGATGGTGACATCCCTAGGCTTTCTTGGTTGCCCTAAACAAGTACTCCCTCTGTCCCAAAATTCTTGTCTTAGATTTGTCTAAATATGGATGTATCAAGTCACGTTTTAATATTATATACATCCGTATCTAGACAAATCTAAGACAAGAATTTTGGGACGGAGGGAGTAGTTAAATTTGCATTGCATGTGATGTGATACCTTCAAGATCCAACTAGATCAACATGCAGTTAAATAGCCATATCCTTTTAGTCTTCTAATGCCATCCGATATCTAGGATCATTGCGTGATCTGCATGTGGACTTGGATAACTCGGGATACACTACTGGAATCGAGTTGTTTGCCTAGTAACATAGACACTGGGCAAATGCCCAATAACACTCGGTAAAGGCTTCGCCCAGTGTTACACTCAACAAAGACCGATGCCATTCTTACATACGCATTTTACGTAAATCCTACATACTTAGTTCGCTTGTGTGACAGTTGTTAGCACTTTTTTCTCTAGGTATTTATTCCTTCCCTCACAAGTATACGCAAGAAAAACACCTACTTACGAATAGGATTTCTGCTCAACAAAGGGTGCTTGGCATACACCCTTCAAGCAGAGCTGACTTCGCCGAGTTCCTTTTGTCGAACACTCTGCAGACCCTTTGCCGAGTGTCGAAACCCGGCACTCGGCAAACAAACAGCCAGATTGGGCGTAGCGAACGGAGCGGGTGGTGGCACGTGGCGCAGATGATTTGGGAGCACATGCAGTTGGCAAAAGATTTAGCAAAACTTATGGGAAAAAACGTCGGCGGGCGTTGCTACTGCTCAGAGCTCGGAGCGCTCGCGGTAGGGTGGAGCTCAGAACGACGAGCAGAGCTACCTGCCATTGACGAGCTGCTCATCAGCACTATACACCCACACATCGACCGACTAGCTTCTCATGCAAAAAGAGCGCACGCACGCCCACGCCGGACAACACATACATCACGTCGGCGAGCCACATGGAAGGTTGAGTCATCGACCACCGAGATGTCGATAGTTCGCGAGGACAAACTCAGACAGCGTAGCGGGCGGCTTGCTGGACAGGACGTAGCTCAGGGCGTCGTCCCAGCCGCTGGTCTTCTTCTACTCTTCTCCGGTGGATGGCGACGAATCTTCCAGTGAGGCATGTGTGCTCCTCTCTCCCAATTCCTAGAAATACATTTAATGGCTTAAATAGAGCAAATCAACCCCAAAAAGTGCCTAATTTTGACATGGAACATGTAATGGTGTATGTAGAGTGTAATAATAACTTTAGCCAAAACTCCTCAGATTTTCAGCAAAACCTCTAGGAAACCCTGGAAAATTTTATGTTTTCTAGACTTGGTTTGCGTTTTTCATACTTAAAAAAAAAATCTCCATGTTTGGGGTCAAGTCTTGGCACCTTGATGTTTGAAATTCCACATATTTTTTGCCTAGATAAGCCTAAACATAGACAAAGAATCTATCTATGTACATACTCCCTCGCACTATTGTGGGGCATGCACGGGTATCCAAGGTAAGTACAATTATGTATCCCCACCACAATGTTACCAACTCGCCATCTTTAAGAACCATTTTCGATAGCAAAACACTTACCTAAAGTAAATTTGCTATCACAAACACTATGTTTCCGAAGTAACCGCACCAAGAAATCTCTTATGCACACGCTTCTAAGGGATTGTAGGAGTTTTCGATTAGATAGGAGCCAAAAACAACCAATAAAGCTTTAACAAACGTCAATTTAACCGCAACTGCAACAGATTGAATTTATAGAAGCAGAATTTATCAGTAGCAAAACATTTCAAGTTCAGCGAGACTTCTAGTAATAGCAATTTATAATTACCGGAAATTTTGTCTATCATCTCACATCTGAAGGATAAGCTAACACCAAGATGCTAATAGTTCGATTGCACTAAATTAAAAGGACCTTGGAGAGACTAATTATAAATAAGCAAGTCCTCGATGGGATCTAATCGGGTCTTCCCTTCTTTTACTAAGGTTTGCAGCTTGACATGTCAGATGCATCTATTGTACTACTCGTCAACTTAACTTCGGGATGTGGATCCAATTAATGTGTGGGTGTATAACTATCAATTCAATGTTCGATGCCTAGGCCTAATAACTTTGTTTAATGCCGTGAGACAGAACCCATGATTAGATATAGAATGAAGATAATCAGTGATTTAGCCTGTATTAAGAAGAAGCAATAGAAGAGCTCCAATCTTATCCATACAAAACATGAACTAATTATGTTGGCTAGCACCTAGATCAAGGCTTGAATGCTGCCACTAAAGATGATGGAGACCACCCCTGCCAGATCTTGTCTAAACCGTATGATGCAGTCTGGTCATGAAGCAATCCTGGTAGACAGACATCTACAATGCACATTTTTCTTGATCAGCATTAAAGATAATCTAATTTATTTGCTTTAATTGAATTTGGACTGGAGAATGGAGCATGATGATTTAAAAATAACGAATTACTTGCCTGGTAACAAGTGTTGGGCAACAAATTCCAACAATATATCCAAGGTGAACCGTGGTGCCATAAGTCTACTGCAGTTCACAACAGTGTATGGGAAGTCAACTGTAGTGTCATCTGCCATAGTTTCATTTGGCATTGTCAGAAATAGAGCAAACTCGTCATTGTCATTTGCCTGCAGGTCAGAAATAGAGCAAACTCGTCATTGTCAGTGACATCAACGAGAAACCAATTAGGTTCATTTCGCATTTCTTCTTAACCGATTGATGCCTTGCATCTGCTATAGTCAATTCAATCCTCGATTAAACCTTCCATTCAAGAGAATCACCTACCAAACTTTAGTTAGCCAGATCCTATTAAGAAAATAATGGAAGAATCAGTACAAAAACACAGATATGAGCATATAACTTTATACAGATAAAGCATGCAGCAACTCAATCTCATAAGTACTCCTCTACAAAATACATAGGGTTTCCCCCTTGTCCTTAAGGCACAATAAATATCCCATATATACTCGAGTGGGCAGTTCAAAAAGCTAGAAACTCGTGGAGAGACTATCAATTCAGTGCTCGACGCCTAGGCCTAATAAATTTGCTTAATGCTGGAAGGCAGAATGATTAGATATACCGTGAAGATAATCAGTGATATTTAGCCTGTATTAAGAAGCAATAGAAGAGATCAAGGATTGCATGCTGCCGTTAGAGATGATGCAGATCACCCCTGCTGGTTCTTTTCTAGTCCGTACGATGCAGTCTGGTCATGAGCAGTCCTGGTAGATAGACATCTACAATGCACATTTTTCTTGATCCGACATTTAAGGGTTAATCCGATTTATTTGCATTAACTGAATTTGGACTGGAGAATGGAGCAGGATTTAAGAATAACGAGTTACTTGCCTGGAAACAAGTGTTGAGCAACATATTCGAACCATATATGGAAGGTGAACCGTGGTGCCATAAGTCTACTACAGTTCACAACAGTGTAGGGGAAGTCAACTGTAGTGCCATCTGCCGTAGTTTCTCCGCTCCAACTATGGCGGCTACCCGATCTGATTCAAACTAATGTCGATTCTCCACTTTGTTGTGGACTGCAGTGTGGTTGGGGCATGGAAGCTGAGGAGATTTAAAGGATCACCTCTTCAGCTGCACCAACCAACATGGATTTCAAAACATAAGACAACTGGAAATAGGATAACCACAAAACAAATTGATCATGTAGTTGCTGAAATTCCAATCAGATTACCTATCTGAGATTATAAAATGCGATCAGGTAAAGAAAACAGGAAACATATTTTATCTCTCTAGGATTCAGAGGAAACTAGAAGCTGAAAACATACTCGGGATTCTTGCGAAAAAACAAGCTAGGAACTGATGCTTGCTCCCATGCTCGTAATTACATCGGTTCCCATTGACACAGATAACTTTGTTGATTTTGAGGATTAATAAAGCAAGCCATAGCTAGCATTTAAAGTGGTTAGTCTTGCATTTCTTCACTACTCACAGCAAAACCCTAGCATTTAAATAATAGCAATGCCCTTTTTTCCTGTTTGATTAGTATATATCCAGCACCTAATTCATGCTCAAGTCTTAGCATCTATCTAGACTTTCAATTAGTGTAATTCCAGTTCTTTTCAACTTAGAAAAGTTTGGATATCAAAAAAAATCTAAGTCTAAGTCATGGCTATCCTATAAGGATTATAAACTACAAACACACAGCAAAACAGATCACATCCTAATTAAATACTAGCCACTAGAACAGAAAATTGCTGCAAATAGAAGTATAAAATGGTGCCAGCTCTGAATTTTATTTCACACAACTACAGCATTACAAACTACCAAATGGCAACTATGGTTACAAAGCAGGAGCCATATATATATGGTTATTTCACACAACTATGGTTAAAAAGAGAGCAGGAAATTGCATCCAGGAAGTCACAATGACTTACTCCCTCCATAAAGAAATATAAGAGCGTTCAGATCACAAAAGTAGTGATCTGAACGCTCTTATATTTCTTTACGGAGGGAGTACCTTGGTACATGAAGGATAACGCTACTTCATTGGTAAGGAAAACGAAAAGACAATCAAATATATCAGGGGAGATTAAATGTGCACTTCAGTAATCACAACTGAGTCTTGCAAAGATTTAAAAAATGTGGTCACACATGATAAGTAAACCAATATTTGAAATCAGACATGTTAACAAGTTAATAGGCAAATTTCTGAAGAGCTTATTTCATTGCACATAGCCAGATTAGATCAATGGTCAGCTTCAATAACAGTATGGCAGCAGAATTTTAACTTGCCTAAAATAAAGTCCACTGCTTGGTGAGAAAATGTAGCAAACAAAACCTCAAGCAGATTAAACATTTACTACAGTGCACGGACTTCTCGTAACTACAGAATCACCAGGCCATCAGTAACAGCTTGGCAGAACATGAGAAAATGTCAAGAGAAGGATCACCATTTTCCGAAAATATAAACAGTAAGCATACTACAGAAATTTTTCCTGAGTTGTGTAGAAAACAGGCCTTTAAAGATAATAATGAAGAGAGTATCATTACATAATTGATTTATATTTCCCTTTTTCCTCTCCAACTAGCCAGGTTGGGCATAAACCGTGGAATTAACAGAATAAATAAAAAGATGTATTTTATATAGTTAGGAACTACTCCCTCCGTTCCTAAATGTAAGTCTTTGTAGAGATTCCACTAAGTGGGCTACATACGGAGCAAAATGAATGAATCTAAACTTAAAATACATCTATGCACATCCGTATGTGGTTCATATTGAAATCTCTACAAAGACTTACATTTAGGAACGGAGGGAGTAAAACCTAACGAAATGACCAATTCAAAGAGCTAGGGTGTTTGCAAGAGCAAGTACATTATTAACAAAATTAATTCATCTCTACTCCCTAGAATACAGTACTTTCGGCTTCACTAACCTGTTATTCTAAATTAAGAGCAAAGCCTAGAAAGAGAGTACTAAACACAGGAGCATCAAAATTGACCAGGTATGCAATACTACCAGATCCTTCACATAGTTGTACAGGAACCTGGTTGCGATCATGCGGTTCGTTGTTTATGGCAGTGACTAGGAACATCGACGCGACACTTGCACACTGAACAATCACATTATGGTGCATACCCTACTCCTAAATCATAATATCTCTCCGCCGCTCGTTTCTTTGTTAATGCTCAAATATATTTGTGGTGTGTTTAGCACGACATCTCGCTACCCCTCTCGTACACATGAGGAAAGAGTATGCTCGAACAGGGCATGCACACCTGACAGTTCAGGAGCAAATTCGTCCGGAAAATCAGATCGAAGCAGGTACGGTTTGACATTAGGGATGGATTGGACCGAGCCTCACCTGTACGGTGGCCAGCTCCGGCGTTCTGCTGAAGGACGGGGCCTCCAGACGCGGGGCACAAAGCACGGATGCCCTAACCCTAGGTCCCGGCGGCGGCGGCGGCGGCGGCGGCGAGAGAGCCGCCGCGGGCGCACGCGACGCCTTCAAGGCCACCAGAGCTCGGGCACGGCTGGGGGGATAGGGTTTCGGGGAAGGCGGCGAACACATGGCGGATGAGGGGATGAGCAGAGTCTGTGGGCTGTCAAAGACTCCGAGCGGCGTCAACCCCGGTGGCGGCGCCGGCGGCGAGTGGGAAGGCCGAAGGCGTCTTCGGGGCTCGGGAAGGAGAGGAGGCAACGCACCTAGCTAGTAAATGGGCCGGCCCCTTTGCGGGACGAGAAATCCACCGGGTGAACGCGAATAGTACCGTACCGGAAGTTTAATCAGGAAGTGATCGGTTTATTAGGCCGAATTCTACTAACTGCATCGCCAACACGGGGATCATGCACGGCTGTCAGCTGATAAAGATGCCAAATTGTTGCACAAATAAAAGAGGCCGCCGAGCCCAACCCGTGACCCAGCACCAAAAGGTGCGCACGGACGAAAAGATGGCCTCCGAGCCCAGCCGTGACCCACCGATAAGTGCGCACGGACCAAAATAAATGCAGCGAAAAGATCCCCTATGAGGGCACAGTCGTAAAATAAATAGCGCAACTGCATCCCCCGGGTTGGCATGTGCTAAACATTAGCACCGGGCTTTTTTTAAATGCCTTTTTTCTTTTTCTATTTTTTCTTTTTGCTTTTTTATTTTCATAAATTCAAAGAAAATAGGAATTTCAAAAAAAATCATGCTTTCAAGTTTGCTTCGGAATTCCAAAATTTGTTCCCATTTTCAAAATTGTTCAGTAATTCAAAAAACAATACTTTTTAAAACAAATGTCCCCAAATTTCAAAATTAACTAAAAAATGTTCCAAATTTCTAATATGTGGTTTAAAAAACTGTATGCACTTTTTCTAAAAAAAACCATGCTTTTTTAAGCCGAACTAAAAAAACTAACCACCACAGTAGCTATTATGGGCCGGCTCAATCAGGGCACTCCGTGTGCGGAAGGCCGACTGTTTGCACAATGAACATCATACAGGAGCTCCCAATACAAATGGCCCTGCTTTGGTTGAATGCCAATATTTTGGCTAATATTTGGTTGCTTGCCAAAACAGGGACTAACTTGTCCACGGATATCCCCTCGGGGGCTTCCTAGCGGACGCGCGCGTGCGCTTCAGCCGTGACGTATTGCGTGTTGGGGACACCGCGGGAACCCAGTTTTTTCCTGCACGGTTTTGCCAAGGATTTTTTTTCCACTGTTTTTTGGGTTTCGGAATTCACTTGCTTTTTTCTATATTTTTCGGGAAAATGATTTTTTGGTTTTTATAGTTTTCATCGATGAAGCACACCATGTGAAAGAAACTATGCATCCCAAAAATTAAAAAACACAGTTGTGTATCATGCGAAAAAAATTGTGCTTCCCGTGTGAAGCAAAAAATGTGCTTGTCGAAAAATGAAAAAGCAAAGTTGTTCCACGTGAATCACAAGTTGTGCTTCTCGGGAAATGAAAAGCACAGTTATGCTTCTGTGGAGGTTTATATATTCGCGAATGGACGCACCCCTGTGAGGAAACAGGGGGTTGTCCTGTGTGGGTGGGAAACCAGTGTGAAACGTGAAAGTAGCCATTAATTAGCGGGACTTCCTGGTGGATAAGCAGCTACAACATTGGCATGGAGGAAATGGCAACCGTACGAATGGAGCGGCATTGGCTTGGATGTGCCCAGGAAGAACATGTCGGATTGAAACTTCCTTTCCCCGTGCTCCAAACCAACAGCCACGGCCTCCAAATATAGAGGCTCGTGGGCTAGATATGGCATCGGCTCCAAAATTATATCTGATTGAGATGCATATGGCGACTCTGTTAGAGTGCCATTTTGGGCCCAGATCACCATATTGGTGGTTATTATGACGGTCGACTTGATACCGCGACCCTTTTGATTTGCTTGAGCAAAGACCTAACCTCCATGGCCACCATTCTCACGCCGGTCATAACCATCAACGATGCGACCAAGCTGAAGATGAGAGAGGAAAGCATGTCAAATACATGGAAGTAAAAGAGCGATGAATGACCGACATGGAGAGGTTGCCCCACCATAAGGGGGAACAAGGGGTCGGTTCAGGTCAACTGTATTTGAGGAGCAAATTTGACATTGCACGTGTACCAAACCTGTTAGAGGACAAAATACCGGTTTGCCGAATAAGGTCATGTCCAATGAGGACCTTCAAATAAGTCTCAAATGTTCGAATCGAACGGTTTAGACACTTTGAGCAGTTCAACCCGTATGTCGTCGACAAGAACACGGTTGTGTTCGTGCCCTTGTAGAGCACCCGTATGATTTACCATGAGCGCCGCCAGCTCCGCACCAACAACGCGCTATGGAAGTAACTTTTTGAGAAGCTCAATGCTAAGGATGATGAGGCGCCACATTAGCATGACAACGATGCAAAAGAGGCATATGGCTCTGACCGCCAACGACAACGAGGCCGAGGGCTCCTGTGCGGGGGTCATCAACCTCACCTCCGACCGGGAGTAGAGTAGTTTCTTTTTAGTTGTTTTCGGAGATCTTCTGCATTGTCAAAACTAATCCAAAATTTTATTAGTTTCTTTAGTTGTTTTCCGACTATTCCTTTTCGTTGTCGTCGTCGACGCACCGTGTGTAGCACTGCACGAATCGATCATTCAGCACTCGAACCCCTGGCTAACTCGCTCTATAAATACTCCACTGCTAAAGGCTGACCAGCCAGGACGTACGATCATGGCGAGCAGGAGCAGCATGGCGGGCATGGCGGCGTTGGTCACCGCCGTGCTGTGCCTGACGACGAGCCGCGCGCAGGGGCAGCTGCAGGTGGGTTTTTACAGCACCACCTGCCCCAACGCCGAGGCCATCGTCCGGCAGGCCGTCACGGCGGCCTTCGCCAACGACCCCGGCGTTGCCGCCGAGCTCATTCGGCTCCACTTCCACGACTGTTTCGTCGAGGTCCATGCGTGTGAATTTGTCGTACGTAGTACGTGTCGCACGGGATCATGATATATTCTCCACAATAGCTAAGCGACTGGTTTTTAGATTCGAGTCGGTCGATTTTAAGAAGGAAGAAGGGATCACCGGAGATAAAAAAAGAGATGGCAGCAGGCCATCGCCTGGGGTAGAGGGATGGCCCCGGGGGGTAGCACGGCGGTTGGGAGGAGGCCGGTGCGGGAGAGTCACCGGCCGCGGATGGCGGAAGCAGGTGGATAGGCCAGCGCGGCACGGCGTTTCGAAGGAAGAAGGGAAGGGGCCTGAGGTTGAAGAAGGTGATCGGGCCATTTATATTTCATCCAACGGCCTAAACCAAATTGACTGACCCTAATTTTTCAGGTGACTGTCATCGAGCCATGCCCTATATTCTCCTAGTTTCTTCCTTTTGTACTTTCACAAGGGTGACATGTCTGTTCCCCGAGAGCATGCTAACGATACATAAATATCAGCAGTAAATTCTTGCTGAAATAAGGGAAAGACGTGCTCAAACCAAAAAAAAAAAAAACGTGTACGTACTACATATAGGTAATTAACTTTTGAAGATAGTTTTTAATGATGTTGAATGGACCAACAATCATGTTATGGACCACACATCATATCACTGCCACCCATTGACGTGCCACCTTTCCTGCTAGTTGGGGCTCACACTTCACAAACGCGGGCAGTTCACACATCAAGTAATGCACGTACACTGTGTTAACCCTAATTATTGTTTGGAATATAAGTGCATTTTACACCTTTCTACGTCAGCTTTTGTTAAAACAAGAGACCTTAAGTTGCTACTTGTTACATGTTACTTTTGGCCTAGCCTGAGGGAGCCACACGTAAGGAAAAATATTGTTGCGCTATAAGCATATATATTGCCTCTCTTTTTTCATCAGTTTGAGTTTAACTATGATTTTATCCACTTCCATTATACTGCGTGCAGGGTTGTGATGCGCCGATGCTCCTATCTATCAACCCCGGCGGCGGCCAGACGGAGCGCGATGCACCGCCGAACAACCCCAGCCTCCATGGCTTCCAGGTTGTCGATGCGGCCAGAGCCGCCCTAGAACAGAGCTGCCCACGCACTGTGTCATGCACCGATATCCTAGCGTTCGCCGCCCGGGACAGTGTCAACCTCACCGGGTCCCGCCGGGCCGCCACGACGGGAGCATCTCGACTAACGACAGCGCGTTTGGCCTCCCTAGTCCAAACTTGACCGCGGATGGGCTCATACAAAGTTTCAAAAACAAGAGCCTGACTGCTGAAGAGATGGTGATACCATCCGGCGCCCACACATTGGACCGCTCGCACTGTGACTTCTTCATTTTCAAGAACCACGAGAGGCTGATGAGCGGCACCATCAGCCCGACATACCAAGCGTTGTTGGAGGCACTGTGCCCGACGAACGCGGTCCAGGTCACAAATGTGACGACGATGATCGACCTCAACACGCCAACGGTACTGGACAATAACTATGAGTGCGTACGCAATGCCACGGGCTGCTGCAGCTCAACCTGGGCCTACACTTCTCCGACGACCAGCTCGACCGCAATGCCACGCTCAAGGCCTCCGACGCCTCCGTCGCCAACGAGACGCTCCGGAAGGAGAAGTTCATTGCCGACATGATTAAGATGGGCAAGATCGAGCCCAAGACCGGCACGCAGGGGGAGATCCGCCTCAATTGCAGCTTCATCAATCCGCCGTCATCATCGTTTGCCTCCGCAAGGGCGGTCGAGATGCTTCACCCGAGCTCCAACAACAATGCCCCCCGCTGGCGACGAGATCAGCACGGCCTGATGCATATTATGTACCGTGTACAAGTAGTGAGTATGTACACGCACTCACGTTCATACCCTCATACGTTAGAACGTGTGTAAGCATGTACTGTGGTAGAATCTGTAACGTGTACAAGTTTGATGTAAGATGTTTTGGATGTTCAAGTACTTCGTTGGTTATTTTTGTCTTCTTGTTTCAAAGTACAGTATGATGCTTGCAATATTCGTGATTCGAATATCCTGTCATTTATGGAAACAGAATTATTTTGACATTTTTTCTATAATAATGCACTGATCAGGTTTATATAATACCAACCACATGTTCAAAAGAAGGTGTAGTCACAAACTCATCGTTGTTGGCCAATTTTGTTGTGCCCGTCAGGAAATACCTTCGGGGATAACATTCCTGACGGTTACCGTCAGGAGTGTGTCTTATTCCAGACAAGCTATTGCTGACGGTAGATTCTTGACGGCGTGCCCACATTCCTGATAATTTTGCCTCATTACTGCCGGGATTTGGCCGTCAGGCAAAAGTCTGTTTGGGGTGGCGGGTGTGCTTGTCCGGGCGGCCAGAACTGCACCATCTGGCTAGAACTGAACCGGATGGTGCAGCAGGTGCAGGCGCGTTGGCAGCGGGAGACTTGGACAATATTTGATTTATGTTTGTATAGGCAGTCCATGTATCTATTTTTCAGATCCATGGCAAACTGAATTACACCATGGTTGGGACGACCTCGTTCGTCAAAACATCTCTACAATCAGCAGGGACATCAACTATGAGCAGGAAATCTCTAGTTCTTCGCGCACTAGAAGCTAGCTCATGGGCCAACTTGTTCAGCCCCCTGTTTACAATACTAAACTCCGTGCTTGCAAAGCTTGATGCAATGGTCTTCGCGTCGGCTATAGATGTGAAGCAGGCTGATCTGCATGTCTCTTCCACCTGTAGGGCCCGCCCGATTCCCGCACAATCAGTTTCTAGGACCAAAGTACCCTGATGGTATTTGGCAAATTCAGTTAATCCCATCACCACCGCTGCTGCTTCAGCTTCTTCTACTGAGCTGCACTGGCCCAAACGCCGGCCTACTGATAGGAAGACATAGCCTCTATGATCTCTAGCTACCGTGCCTCCCCACGTGTCCCCTGATTCCACTAGAAACGCGGCGTCCACATTCAACTTAACTTTGCCGGCTGGGGGAGCCATCCAATGCTTGGGATTTGCACTTGTTGGCAAGCATGCTCTCGTAGGGAACAGAGACTGTTTATTCTTTTCTCCCACCTCAGCAGTTTCGCTTGCCGCCATTAGGAGCTCCTCATGTAGTCTGAGCAGGTATTGGACAGATCCTGAGATAGCTATTATTTAGTTTCCAAAAGGCTACGGGTCAACTCCTAAGTCATAACAAATGCTCACTATTATTTAGTGAGGCGAGCATTGACCAGGAAAGAGAGGAGATCAAAGAAATCCTGGGAGTGGAATCATCCTTGTTTGAGAGTAAATACTTGGGCCTTCCAACGCCAGAAGGAAAAATGAAGGACGACAATTTTCAACCGATCATGGAGAGATTTAGGAAGAGATGCAGCAACTGGAATGAGAGGTTTATGTCCCAAGCGGCCAAAGAGGTAAACGTGAAAGCGGTGGCGCAAGCCCTCCCCACACATGTAATGGGGGTCTTTAAACTCGCTTCTGCGACAATTATGAGAAGGTAATTAGAGACTTTTGGTGGGGAGACAAAGATGATAGACGTAAGGTCCACTGGATGTCATGGGAGAACATGACGAAGCCAAAATGTGATGGGGGGATCGGCTTCCGGGATATGCATCTGTTTAATCAGGCCCTACTTGCCAGACAAGGATGGAGGCTGCTACACAAGCCAGGGAGTCTCTGTGCTAGAGTGCTAAAATCCAAATATTATCCCAATGGTAACCTTCTTGACACCGTCTTCTCGTCGGATGCAGCACCCACGTGGAGGGGAATTGAGTTTGGCCTGGAACTCTTAAAAAAGGGCCTCATCTGGCGAATCGGGGATGAAAGGAACATTCAAATCACGAGAGATCAATGGATCCCAAGGAAAGAGGGGCTGAAGGTGGCATCATTTATAAAGGGGTCCAGACTCAGGTGGGTTAACCAGTTGATCGACCCCCAGACAAAAAAGTGGAAGGTTGATCTAGTGAAGCAAATTTTCCATTCTTTCGATGCGGATGAGATTTGCAAATTAAAAATCCCGTGGGGGGGGAGTCGACAACTGTATTGCTTGGCACTATGAAAAAACGGGCGCATTCACGGTCAAGAGTGCTTACAAACTTGCAGTTTCGCTTAAGGGAAAAGGTACTGAAAAAGCTACGAGCTCCTCAAGGGACCCGGGTGACCGCAGCATATGGGATGCCATGTGGAAAGCAAAGATCCCGGAGAAGGTGAAAATCTTCGGTTGGAGAGTGGCCACAAACTCCCCGGCCACCAAACACAATGCCTTCAGAAGGACTATTGCGGATGACAGTGTATGTGAAATATGCGGAAGGGATGAGGAAGACGAGCACCATGCCATTGTCGCATGCACCAGAAGTTTTGCTTTACGCCACTCTATGAGAGCCTTTTGGGAAATCCCTAGAGAATCTGAGTTAAGAAATACAGGGGTAGACTGGCTGCAACTGCTGCTGATCGCCCAACCTGAGGAGGTCAGAACCAAAGTAATGTTGATTTTGTGGCAAGCCTGGAGTTTAAGGAACAATGCCATACATGGGGAGGCAGTCCATGTATCGTTGCTGTTCAACTTGGTTCTGTTGTGTTCTAGTTGTTGCAGATATCATTATTATTTGGATAATTTCGTTTATTTTTGTTCAAAATCTGCTAATTTTTCGTTCAAGAATACAACATTTGGATGGTGCTTTTCGTCCGGAATTTCCGAAAAAGCCGAACGGCGGTGTTGCTCCTTAATGAAGTAATTTCTTTTAATTCTTTTAATTAATGGAGTATGGATGGCGTACGTGCTCCTCTCCTCTGTACGTGTAGGCTACATACTAGCTAGGTACGTTGGTGAAAACAATGAAAGGGAGGGGTTTTGGTCGGAACGGCTGTTGGGCCACTGCCGACGGCGAGTACTTCCGGCGACGGCGAGACGACGACCATGGAGTGTTCTCCGGAGGAACAAGCTGTACGAGCTCGGAAGCAAGCAGGCTAGCAGGTGGATCAATTCTTCTTCTCTCGTACACGGTACACGTGAAGCTAGCTTGTACTGTCACGCACGCACACCGGCCACCTTTTTTTTTTCCTCGATCGATCCGCGTGCGTGCGTGCGTGGAAAAAATACGATTCACGTCGCGTGCGTGCGTGCGTGCGTGCGTGCGTGCGACTGAAGAAAAACGGTTCCGTCGCGTCCGTTCCGTCACATAGCCGAAACGGTTTTCCTACAAAACGAAACGTAGCACACGCCGACTCGGACCGCTACTTCTCGATGGATCAGTGCTACTTGCTACAGTATATAAGTGCAGCCTCCAGCTTGGATCTCTCCATCAAACCAAGACATCCAGCGCAGGTGTTTATTAACCAAGAGTCCAACAACACGTAAGTAGGCCAGATCGATCCAAGAGCCAACCAAGAGAAGCTAGCAGATCGACAACAACATGGGGTGCAGTATGAGCCGCCTCCTCAAGACCACCGTCACGCTGATCATCCTCGTCCTTCTCCTCATGCCCGGGGCCTTAGCCGCCACTAGCTTTGATGCCTCACGAAGCCAACAGCTGCCGCTGCCGCGAGGGACGGTCAAAGGGCCGGAAAGCGTCGCCTTCGATGGTCAGGGCCAGGGCCCCTACAGCGGCGTCTCGGACGGCCGGATCCTCAAGTGGAACGGCGAAAAGCTAGGATGGACTACCTATGCATATGGACCCGGGTATGATAGCAAGACCTGCACGCCGTCCAAGTTCAGCCCGGAGACTGAGAATGCCAGGGAGAGCCGCTGCGGCCGCCCTCTCGGCCTACGGTTCAACCAAAAATCAGGTGACCTTTATGTGGCCGACGCGTAAGGGGCTGATGCGGGTAGCGCCGGGCGGCGGCGAGGCCACCGTGTTGGTCAACCAGGTTGACGGTTATCCTCTGCGCTTCACCAACGGTGTTGACGTCGATCAAGTTACGGGTCAGGTCTACTTCACAGACAGCTCGATGAACTATCAAAGGTCACAACATGAGATGGTGACTCGCACTGGGGACTCGACGGGCCGCCTCATGCGCTACAACCCACGGACATCCGATGTCACGGTGCTCCAGGCGGGCATGACGTACCCCAACGGCGTCGCGCTCAGCGCCGACAGGTCCCACCTCGTGGTCGCATCTACCGGACCATGCAAGTTGCTGAGGCATTGGATCGAAGGGGTCAACGCAGGCACATCTGAGCCTTTTGCCGACCTGCCCGGCTATCCAGATAACGTGAGGCCCGACACCAAAGGAGGCTATTGGGTGGCGTTGCATCGCGAGAAGAATGAGTTGCCCTTTGGTCGTGATAGTCATCGTCTCGCTGTCAGGGTCGGTAACGATGGGAAGATAGTCGAGGAGATGAGAGGGTCAAAGAAGGTGAGGCCCACCGAGATTATGGAGAGAAGCAATGGCAAAATCTACTTGGGTTCTGTAGAGCTTCCTTATGTCGGTGTTGTTAAGCGCAAGTAAAAAACTATTGTAGTATAGATGCATAGGATGCCCTTTTGTTTCTTGTTCGTACCACCTAATGTAATTTTCCATTTATTTATTTTTTCGTCAGACGGAACTATTGTAATCCACATTTTCTATCAACAAATTATTATTTGTTCTTTCTTCCATATTAACGTGTATAAAAGCTAAATTCATCGTTGTTAGTGACATCAATGAGAACTAATTAAGTTCATTTGGCATTTCTTCTGAGCCGATCGATGCCTTGCATCTGCTATAGTTTGTGGTCAATTCAATCCTCGATTAAACCTTCCATTCAAGAGAATCACCTACCAAACTTTAGTTAGCCAGATCCTATTAAGAAAATAATGGAAGAATCAGTACAAAAACACAGATATGAGCATATAAACTTATACAGATAAATCATGCAGCAACTCAATCTCATAAGTACTCCTCTAGAAAATACATAGGGTTTCCCCCTTGTCCTTAAGGCACAATAAATATCCCATATATACTCGAGTGGGAAATTCAAAAAGCTAGAAACTCGTGGAGAGACTGTCAATTCAACGCCTAGGCCTAATAAATTTGCTTAATGCTGGCAGGCAGAATGATTAGATATACCATGAAGATAATCAGTGACATTTATCCTGTATTAAGAAGCAATACAAGAGATCAAGGATTGCATGCTGCCGTTAGTGATGGTGCAGAACACCCCTGCTGGTTCTTCTCTAGTCCGTACGATGCAGTCTGGTCATGAGCAGTCCTGGTAGATAGACATCTTTTTTTTTGGAAATGGAGGTATACCTCCGGCCTCTGCATCATAATGATGCATGCGGCTTTTTTATTAAAAATCCAGAAATAGTCATTACAAAGGTCTTACAGCTTGCAAACGGAGCAAAATAAAACACAAAAGACAATCGGTATGGTGATAATAAGGACAAGCTCTCTAGACTCCTATCCTGTTATGCGACCGCCATCCGAACCGGTTGAATATAACCCGAGCCACCATCTCCCATTGGTTGCACCCAGTAACCAAAGGCTCCCTGGAGTCCGTAGTAGTGAGTAAGGACCACGTACGGATTCAAGCTGTAGCTCTGAAGATAACCTGCAAAAAAGTTAAGTTGTGTTGTCTGTTAAAAATCATATCATTTCTGCAGTTCCATATAGCCCATAATAGCGCACATATTCCGATCCGAATACAAGCTGTCGTGATCTTTTCAACCCCAGCTAACCACGTTCCAAACAAAGACGCAATATCTATTGGAGGATTGATATTAAAAGCTATATGAATCGTCCTCCAAAGTAACTTTGCAAGTGGGCATTCGATAAATAAATATTGTATTGTCTCATCCTGAGTACAAAAACAACACCGCGAGTTACCTACCCATCTCCTCTTAAGTAAGTTGTCCTTTGAAAGTATTACTTGCTTGTGGACAAACCACATGAATATTTTGATCCGCAAAGGAACTTTAACCTTCCATATATGAAGGGACCTCGGGACGGGGCCAGAATTAATCAGATCCACATAAAAAGATTTCACCGTAAATATCCCATTTTTAGTTAACTTCCATTTTGTGGAGTCAGGCACATCGGAGAGTCAAACTTCAATCAATCTCCGAATCAAGTGCATCCAGGCTGTCCATCTCTCACCTACTAACGTACGTCTGGATTGGATGTTCAAGGGAATAGTCTGAAGGACGATACCTACGTAATCTCCCTTCCGTTGCACAATATTGTAAAGGGTAGGATATTGTAGGGCCAGTGGTGTCTCTCCTAGCCACATATCCTCCCAAAATCTTGTTGACATCTCGTTGCCAATCAAGAATTTGACCCTACGAAAGAACATATCCTTTGTTCTCATAAGTCCCTTCCAGAACGGTGAATCAGACGGTCTGATGGTAACCTGAGCTAGCGTTTTCGAGTGGAAATACTTATTGCGCAGGATTTGAGCCCACATGCCCTCCGGCTCTGTCTCTAACATGTACAACCATTTGCTCATCAGGCATTTATTCTTAATCTCCAAGTTCTCAATACCGAGACCCCCTTGGTCTTTAGGTCGACAAAGGATATCCCAACGCGCGAGACGGTATTTCCTCTTGGCCTCATCAGACTGCCAAAAGAAACGAGATCTAAAGAAATCAAGTCGCTTTCGGACTCCTTTCGGGATTTCGAAGAACGAAAGTAAAAACATTGGCATGCTAGTCAACACTGAGTTAATCAAAACTAGTCGACCTCCATAAGACATCAACTTGCCTTTCTAGCAGTTGAGTTTTTTTTCGATTCGTTCTTCAATACACTTCCATTCCTTATTGGATAACTTACAGTGATGAATCGGAATACCCAAGTAACTGAATGGTAAAGCACCTAATTCACATCCAAACAATTGTCTGTAGGTATGTTCCTCGTCTTTGGCTTTCCCAAAACAGAACACCTCATTCTTATGAAAATTAATTTTTAATCCAGACAATTGTTCGAATAAACACAAGATAAGTTTCATGTTACGTGCTTTAGCCATGTCATGTTCCATGAAAATGATAGTGTCATCAGCATATTGTAGAATGGACACCCCTCCATCAACCAGATGAGGAACTAGACCCTCTACATGACCGTGTTGCTTGGCCCTGCCAATAATGACGGCCAACATATCTGCCACAATATTGAACAAAAGAGGTGACATGGAATCCCCTTGTCTCAACCCCTTATGCGTCTGGAAGTAGTGACCGATATCATCGTTCACCTTAATTCCGACACTACCTTTCTGGACTTGAGTATCGACCTGGTGCCTCCAGGTTTCACTAAACCCCTTCATACGCATTGCCTGCTGAAGAAAAGGCCATTTGACTTTATCATATGCCTTCTCAAAATCCACTTTTAAGATAACCCCGTCTAGTTTCTTAGAGTGAATCTCATGAAGCGTTTCATGTAATACGACCACTCCTTCGAGTATGTGTCGTCCAGGCATGAAAGTTGTCTGACTAGGTTGAACCACTGAGTGAGCAATTTGTGTCAATCTATTGGTTCCTACCTTTGTGAATATTTTAAAACTCACATTCAGCAGGCAAATTGGTCTGAATTGTTAAATCCGGACTGCCTCATTCTTCTTCGGTAATAACGTTATCGTACCAAAGTTGAGGTGGAATAACTCCAAATGGCCCTCGAAAAAATCTTGAAACATAGGCATAAGATCATCTTTAATGATATGCCAACATTTCTTATAGAATTCAGCGGGAAACCCATCTGGTCCCGGCGCTTTATTGGGCTTCATTTGAGTTATGGCCAGATGAACTTCTTTTCCAGTAAACGGTGCAGAGAGAACATCGTTCTCCGCTGCCTGTAATTGAGGTATCTCATCAATTACAGACTCATCGAGAGACACCGTCGAAGGATTCAGAGGTCCAAAAAGTGCTTTATAATAGTTGGAAATATATGCTTTCAGATTTTCATGCCCCACTATTGTTCCCTCATCTTGTTCAAGTTGAAATATCTTCTTCTTCCTATGTTTACCATTTGCAACCATATGGAAGAACTGTGTGTTGTCGTCCCCTTGGACAACATTAAGTGTTTTCGCACGCAACACCCACTTGAGTTCCTCCTCTCTCAAGAGAGCACGAAGGCCTTGTTCAGCCTCGGACTTAGTTCGGCGCTCATTAACGGAAAGAAGAGTGGTTTCAGCCTTTACATCTAGTGCCTCAATGAGCTGAGTTAGACGTTCTTTTTTCTGCTTATAAATCCCACTCTCATTCCTGGCCCATCCTCTCAGAAATTGTCGGAGGTGTCTAATCTTATTCTGCCATCTCTCGACATGAGTCGAACCAGTAACGGGCTTTGCCCATTCGCTTGCAATCATCTCCATAAATCCTTCGCGCTCAAACCAGCTTTCCTTGAAGGAGAAGATGTTTTTGTTTGCAACATGGGTAGCCTCACCCGAATCTAAAAAGAGTGGTGTATGATCTGAGATCCCTCTTTGCATCACATGAACCGACACCAAAGGATACTTTTGTTCCCACTCCACACTAGCAAGAACCCTATCCAGCTTTTCATAAGTCAGAACAGGTAACGAGTTCGCCCATGTAAATTGTCTACCGGTGAGCTCACTTTCTCTCAAATTGAGGCTCTCGATAATCATATTAAACATCATAGACCAATGACCATCGAAATTGTCATTATTCTTTTCTTCTCTTCTCCGAATGATATTAAAATCACCCCCGACTAGAAGTGGCAGATTTTCATCTCCACAAATCCGCACTAAGTCGGCAAGAAAATCGGGTTTAAATTCAGGTTGCGCAACCCCATAAACCGCAACGAGCGACCATCGGAACCCATCCAATTTTGATCTCACCCTGAATTTAACCGAGAAGTCGCCCTACACCACATTAAGCACCTCTAACGTCTCACACCAAGCTCCTAGTAAAATCCCGCCGGATCTTCCTCTAGGCGGTAGAATGTGCCAATCAAAATCTATACCATCGAAAAGAGTTTGAAGGAATTATGATGTGAAATTATCTCGTCCAGTTTCCAAAAGTGCAACGAAAGCTAAATGGTGCTCTAAAGTTGTCTCTGCTAAGAATCTTTGTTTAGCCAAGTCTGCTAGACCTCCGCTATTCCAAAAGAGTCCTTTCATAATTCATCATGAATTTTTTTCTTAAGTTTAACTCTATCACTTCTGCGTACAACCGAAGTAGGATAGATTTTCCGCTTCCAGGGACGTTTGGGCTTCTCCTCAACATCCTGCCGGACGAAAGAATCATCCAGACCGGACACTGCCTCCTCCATTAGGAGAGGCTCTACCGTGTCTGAGATCTCAACCTCCTCCTCATCTTCAGCCTCGACACTAGGCAGGAGATTATTACAAATATTTGCAAGGTCATTTATTCCTAAATTATTCATTTCATTATCATTCATAGGTTGGATAGAGGCAAGATTACGAATGATCTCAGAAGCTCTCTCCGCTTCTATGTCTAAAAGATCATTAACGGATTTGACAACCTCGGTTTCATTTGATCCCAAAGAAATGCCTAAGTCGTTTGCCTTATCAATAATATCATTCTCAGAGAAATGTAAAATTGAACAACTAATATCAAAGGACGTACCTGCGGTAGTCTCTGCATGGAGAAGCATGGCGGCCCTCTTGGCACGCGCTAGCTGCAAGTCATCCGCGTCCGGCTATCCTTGGATCCGGTTGCTGACACGCCTGCCAGCCGACACCGGATCTGCAATCCCGCCAAAAGCAATGAGCTCCTCCGTGGTCCTCTCGTCAGGACTCCCACGCCCCTCCCTTATCGTCGGTGAAGGAGGGTAGGACGTGGTGGAGTGAAAATCCATTGCGAGTGTCAAGGGGGAGGAGGACCGTGAAGACGCCTGCTCACTGATCCTGACCCCCTGACCGCCCGCCGGAACGGTCGACCCTCGGCCACCCTGCTCGGCGCAATACTGCGCAGGGGTAACGACACGGGGCTCCTCCCCACATCTCACCCCCGCCTCGCCACAGTGGATGAAGTGATCCTGTGGGGGGATTTTGGCACGGGACTCCTTCCCGCACCTGACCCCCAACTCGACGGGAGACATCGAAGAAAGTAGGGCGCCATAGACCTCCTGTCCAAGCGCCCCTCCCGCCGACGAAAGGTCGGGCTCGCATATCTGGGTGTGATGGGCGTCCTTCCCATGGCCCCCGCGATCTACGGCCATCCCAACAGAATCTACCATCGTGCCTGTAGTAGGCTCCATGATCGTCATATCACCGACTAAGCGCGGCACTGGTGGCAACTCAAGCTCTGTCGGGTCGTCTACCTCGACCCTGGTGCTCCATAACCTACTAGGAGCGGACCCCGGTGCAAAAGAACCAAAGTGAAGCGTGTTCATCAGAGTAGTAGACGGGGGCGCCTCTTTGGTAGAACTGGCTACCTTATCTGGGTGTGTGTCCGGCCCTTTGTTCGACTCCGACATAGTATCATCAGGCCCCTTCTCCTGGTTCCCGGGTGCGCCGCCACCCTCGGTCGTATCCATGTCTTGTGTCCCATTTCCCTCCTCGGAAACTGCAGTATCCTCGATCTCAAGCTCTAGTACATAAGTGACTCCAGCATATGTCCATCTGACTATATCTGGTATATGCTCAATACTCGCAACACTGACCAAAAGCCTTGCAGCGTTATGTGCGCGTGTGAATGGCATGTCAACCTTTTCTGTCTTACCGATCAGCACATCCAAGCTCCAAGCAACCAGAAAATGTTTTACCAATTTAGGTGGTACGCCATAGAAGCGAACCCACACCTTCTCCAAAGGTGTACCCTCAGGTTCCTCCTGCTTCCACTCATCGAACGCGATAACAATGTTTGTGCTCGTCACTCTGCATAGACCCCACTTTAGAAAATGCATCTGATCCTCTTTAGTGGGAAAATCAACCTTATAAGACTGACCTTCTAACTGCTCCAGTTGCCACTGATAATTACCCGGTACTAACTCACGTAGTTGTCTGACGATCTGAGCCTCGGTCAACTGTCCATTAGTAACTCTGATAACTGCCGGGAAGGAACTCTCAACCATCTGCGGTAGAGCATCCACCTCCGGTGTCTCAAAAAACATCAACTCTTTACAGCAGACCCCAAAAATGTTAATGCCAGGCTTAGGACCAGATAGAAGAGGGCATTCCCCGGTCACATGTTGGGAGCGAAGACAGTAATCACAAAGCTCATTCATACACTCTGCCACGAAGTGCCCCAGTTCACCACATCTATAGCAAGGCAACTTTTTCTTCTTAATTGCCCACTTAGAGAGTTTTTCGCCCTCCGCTTTATCCGGTCCTTTACCAGACGTACTGTCCCTAGATTTGGCACCTTCAGTAGACACCGGAACATGCACTGCTGCCAAAGCCCGAACCGCGTCCACTGCTGCCACGGGTAACTTGGATGGGTCTCCCTCCCCCGCAGCTGACTGCTCGAGCACCTCCTCCGAGGCCAAATCTGCAGCAGGTGGCGGTGGTGGTGGATAGTGTCTAGGCGGCGGTGGTCGTCTCCCTCTCCCCCCGCGACGATAGCCACCACAGAAACGATCCCTGGGTCCGGCAACACCTTCCACAAAATTACCGGGTGGACCTTGAAACTGTCCATTGCCCTCAGCATTGTACCGGTTGTAACCTCGGCCGCCACCGGAGGAAGATCCACGGTGTAGTCCCTCGCCATACGCATCATATCCGTCATGTCCCCACTGACCGTAACGGTTGTAGTTCCGACCATCTCTGCTAAAACCAGAGAAACCATCACGTCCATGCACGCCGCGACCCCTTCCCAGGGCCAGCTCTTTGGCTGCAGGTGGCTGCGCCGCTTCCTCCGGCTGCCGCGCGTTGGATTTGGGCGCGTGGGGCGTCGGAAGTGCACTTGACGCAGCAGCCCCCGGTCGCGCGGACGCATGGGCGCCCCGACCAGTCCCGGCTCTGGGTTGCACTCCCGTTGCCCCGGTCCCTGCTGCCACCTGCGCTGGAGGAAGTAGACCGCCCCGTCCGCCCCTACTGGCCGGTGTGGCACCGCGGCCAGCACCACCAGCTCCAGCGACCGGCGCCGCCTCCTGACCAACCACTCCCGGCTTGGCGACACTTGCCGACAGAGCGCCGCGACCAACAGCCGAGGCCGCAGCGGAGGCAGGCGTCCCTCGCTTGGACGGCGGCAGACCACGACCCGCCATCCCGCCGGCAGTTGAAATCCTCCTCGCCCGTCCTGTCCCGAGCGAAGGAAAGCCAGAACAAGAAAACCTAGACTCGATCGTAGGTAGAACAGTTTGCGGCGATACATGCACGTACGACAGCACCGGGCTGCGTGAGGCTTGGGCCTCTGGTTGGGCCTCGCCGCACCAGGAGGACCCACGACCGTCGCAACATCCAAACCCGCATTCAGCTCCGGTCCACAGCCCAACAACGCATTCAAACGAGCCTGTCTGGCTGCTCGAACATCGTTCGCCGATCTCGCCACCGGCGATCCTGGCGGCGGCGGTGGCCGGCAAGAATTGCCTTTCTTCTTCTTCCTTGTGACCGAGTCCAATTTTCCGCCAAAAAATCATGTAAAGTAACCGGGTCTCTCTTTACCTTGGGAAGCGGCCTGATCCATGGCTTCATGGCTGCCTTGGAAGTCACAGCTTTTGAAAGACGCCGATCACCTGTGCTCGTGGATACCGGCAATGGGTCGGCATCCGGTGAGGCCAACCGCATTCCGGTGACTCCGTTGACAATGGGGATGTGGCACTCCTCCCGATCTTCGTCGTCACTCTCCAAAAGCGCCCAAAAACGTCCACCTGGTCTCGCATGGATCACCGGTTCCGTCAAGTCGATCATCACCGGTGTCTTCGAACGTAAATCCAACTGCACGCAATCGCCAACAACGACATCATAAACATCAAGTTTGAATTTAGAACCTACCTCAATCATGTCGCCGTCCGTTAGATAGACATCTACAATGCACATTTTTATTGATCCGACATTTAAGGATTATTCCGGTTTATTTGCACTAATTGAATTTGGACTGGAGAATGGAGCAGGATTTAAGAATAATGAGTTACTTGCCTGGAAACAAGTGTTGAGCAACATATTCGAACCATATATGAAAGGTGAACCGTGGTGCCATAAGTCTACTACAGTTCACAACAGTGTAGGGGAAGTCAACTGTAGTGCCATCTACCATAGTTTCTCCACTCCAACTATGGCGGCTGCCCTATCTGATTCAAACTAATGTCGATTCTCCACTTTGTTGTGGACTGCAGTGTGGTTGGGGCATGGAAGCTGAGGAGATTTAAAGGATCACCTCTTCAGCTGCACCAACCAACATGGATTTCAAAACATAAGACAACTGGAAATAGGATAACCACAAAACAAATTGATCATGTAGTTGCTGAAATTCCAATCAGATTACCTATCTGAGATTATAAAATGCGATCAGGTAAAGAAAACAGGAAACATATTTTATCTCTCTAGGATTCAGAGGAAACCAGAAGCTGAAAACATACTCGGGATTCTTGCGAAAAAACAAGCTAGGAACTGATGCTTGCTCCCATGCTCGTAATTACATCTGTTCCCATTGACACTGATAACTTGTTGATTTTGAGGATTAAAAAAGCAAGCCATAGCTAGCATTTAAAGTGGTTAGTCTTGCATTTCTTCACTACTCACAGCAAAACCCTTGCATTTAAATGCTAGCAATACCTGTTTTTTCCTGTTTGATTAGTATATATCTAGCACCTAATCCATGATCAAGTCTTAGCAATATCTAGACTTTCAATTAGTGTAATTCCAGTTCTTTACTTAGAAAAGTTGGGATATCAAAAAAAATCTAAGTCTAAGTCGTCATGGCTATCCTATAAGGATTATAAACTACAAACACACAGCAAAACAGATCACATCCTAATTAAATACTAGCCACTAGAACAGAAAATTGCTGCAAATAGAAGTATAAAATGGAGCCAGCTCTGAATTTTATTTCACCACAATAACTTACTCCCTCCGTAAAGAAATATAAGAGCGTTCAGATCACAAAAGTAGTGATCTGAATGCTCTTATATTTCTTTACGGAGGGAGTACCTTGGTACATGAAGGATACCGCTACTTCATTGCTAAGAAAAACGAAAAGACAATCAAATATATCAGGGGAGATTAAATGTGCACTTCAGTAATCACAACTGAGTCTTGCAAAGATTTAAAAAATGTGTTCACACATGATAAGTAAACCAATATTTGAAATCAGACATGTTAACAAGTTACTAGGCAAATTTTCTGAAGAGCTTATTTCATTGCACATAGCCAGATTAGATCAATGGTCAGCTTCAGTAACAGTATGGCAGCAGAATTTTAACTTGCCTAATAAAGTCCACTGCTTGGTGAGAAAATGTAGCAAACGAAACCTCAAGCAGATTAAACATTTACTACAGTGCATGGACTTCTCGTAACTACAGAATCACCAGGCCATCAGTAACAGCTTGGCAGAACATGAGAAAATGTCAAGACAAGGATCACCATTTTCAGAAAATATAAACAGTGAGCATACTACATAAATTTTTCCTGAGTTGTGTAGAAAACAGGCCTTTAAAGATAATAATGAAGAGAGTACCATTACATAATTGATTTATATTTCCCTTTTTCCTCTCCAACTAGCCAGGTTGGGCATAAACCGTGGAATTAACAGAATAAATAAAAAGATGTATTTTATATAGTTAGGAACCAGAACCTAACGAAATGATTAATTCACAGAGCAAGGGTGTTTACAAGAGCAAGTACATTATTAAAAAAATTAATTCATCTCTAATCTCTAGAATACAGTACTTTCGGCTTCAGTAACGCGTTATTCTAAATTAAGAGCAATGCCTAGAAAGAGAATACTAAACCCAGGAGCATCAAAATTGACCATGTATGCAATGCTACCAGATCCTTCACATAGTTCTACAGGAACCTGGTTGCGACCATGCAGTTTGTTGTTTATCGCATTGACTACGAACATCGATGCAACACTTGCACATCGATCAATCACATTATGATGAATACCCTACTCCTGAGTCCTGATATCTATCCGCTGCGCTTTCCTTGTTAATGTTGAAATTTGTTGTGTGTTTAGTACGACATCTCGCTACCCATCTCGGATAAATGAGGAAAAGTATGCTAGAACAGGGCATGCACACACGGCAATTCAGGAGCGAATTCGCCATAAATCGTCCGGAAAACCAGATCGAAGCAGGTACGGTTTGACGTCAGGGTTGGACCGAGCCTCACCTGCTTGAACGACGGAGACGGCGGCGGCCAGCTCCGGCGTCCTGCCGAAGGACGGGGACCTCGAGACGCGGGGTCCCGGCGACGAGAGAGCCGCCGCGGGCGCGCGCGACGCCGTCACGGTCACCAGCTCCAGCAAGGGGATGAGCAGGGTCAGTGGGCAGTCAAAGACTCCGAGACTAGAGGGAGTATAGGAGTGGCCGGCGGCGCCAACCCCGGCGCCGGCGCCGGCGGCGAGTGGGAAGGCCGAAGGCGTCGTCGGGGCTCGGGAAGGAGAGGAGGCAACGCACAGGGACGAAGTAAATGGGCCGGCCCAATAGCGGGACGAGAAATCAATCCACCGAGCGAATAGTACCGTACCGGAAGTTTAATCAGGACGCGATCAGTTTATAAGGCCGAATTCTGCCTACTGCATCGCCAACACGGGGATCATGCACGGCTGTCAACTGCGAAAGATGCCAAAGCGCACAAATAAAAGAGGCCGCTGAGCCCAACCCGTGACCCAGCACCGAAAAGTGCGCACGGACGAAAAGATGGCCTCCGAGCCCAGCCGTGACCCACCGATAAGTGTGCACGGACCAAAACAAATGCAGTTAAAAGATCCCCTATGAGGGCACAGTCGTAAGAAAATAATAGCGCAACTGCATCCCCCGAGTTGGCACGTGCTATACATTAGCACCGGGCTTTTTGTTCAAATTTCTGATGAGTTACTCAAAAATATTTTTATATTTATTTTCCTTTTGTTTTTCAATTTTCATAAATTCAAGAAAATATTGTCATTTTCAAAATGTTTTTCTAGTTTTGTTCAGAGTTACAAAAAATGTTTTTGATTAAAAACATTGTTCACAAATTCAAGAAAATAGGAATTTAAAAAAATTCATGCTTTCAAATTTGCTTCAGATTTCCGAAAATTGTTCCCATTTTCAAAACTGTTCAATATAGAAAAAATAATGTTTTTAAAACAAATGTTCCCAAATTTAAAAATTAATTCAAAAAATGTTCCAAATTTTGAGTATGCCGTTTCACAAAATGTATGCACTTTTCCTAAAAAAATCATGCCAACTACGTGGAAGTAAAAGAGCAATGAATCACCGCTATGGAGAGGTTGCCCTACCATAAGGGAGAACAAGGGGCCGGTTCAGGTCAACTATATTTGAGGAGCAAAATTGACATTGCACGCAGACCCAACCTGTTAGAGGACAAAATATCAGTTTGCCGAATAAGTTCACGTCCAATGAGGATCTTCAAATAAGTCTCAAATGTTCGAATCGAACGGTTTAGACACTTTGAGCCGTTCAACCCGTATGTCGTCGACAAGAACACGGTTGTGTTCGTGCCCTTGTAGAGCACCCGTATGATTTACCATGAGCGCCGCCAGCTCCGCACCAACAACGCGCTACGGAAGTAACTTTTTGAGAAGCTCAATGCTAAGGATGATGAGGAGCCGCATTAGCATGACAACGACGCAAAAGAAAATGTTCGAATCGAACGGTTTAGACACTTTGAGCCGTTCAACCCGTATGTCGTCGACAAGAACACGGTTGTGTTCGTGCCCTTGTAGAGCACCCGTATGATTTACCATGAGCGCCGCCAGCTCCGCACCAACAACGCGCTACGGAAGTAACTTTTTGAGAAGCTCAATGCTAAGGATGATGAGGAGCCGCATTAGCATGACAACGACGCAAAAGAGGCATATGGCTCCGACCGCCAACGACAATGAGGCCGAGGGCTCCTGTGCGGGGGTCATCAACCTCACCTCCGACTGGGAGTAGAGTAGTTTTTTTTAGTTGTTTTCGGAGATCTTTTGCATTGTCAAAACTAATCCAAAATTTTATTAGTTTTTTTAGTTGTTTTCCGACTATTCCTTTTCGTTCTCGCCGTCGACGCACCGTGTGTAGCACTGCACGAATCGATCATTCAGCACTCGAACCCCTGGCTGACTCGCTCTATAAATACTCCACTGCTAAAGGCTGACCAGCCAGGACGTACGATCATGGCGAGCAGGAGCAGCATGGCGGGCATGGCGGCGTTGGTCACCGCCACGCTGTTCCTGACGACGAGCCGCGCGTAGGGGCAGCTGCAGGTGGGTTTTTACAGCACCACCTGCCCCAACGCCGAGGCCATCGTCCGGCAGGCCGTCACGGCGGCCTTCGCCAACGACCCCGGCGTCACCGCCGGGCTCATCCGGCTCCATTTCCACGACTGTTTCGTCGAGGTACATGTGTGTGAATTCGTCGTACGTAGTACGTGTCGCATGGGATCACGATATATTCTCCACAATAGCTAAACGACTGGTTTTTAGATTCGAGTCAGTCGGAGATGAAGAAAGAGATGGCACCAGGCCATCGCCCGGGGCAAGAGCGGAGAAAAGCACGCTAACAATCAGTGAAGAAAGGGAGGTTCGCTTTATTATCCCGTTGTGAGAATGGCTTGGACTGTGGATCCACACGCCCCCCCTCTAGTCAGTACTTTTCGAGTAGCGCAAGG
>NC_041385.1:841289618-841294598 GCF_002162155.2 Triticum dicoccoides
GGCTGTGCGGTGAGGCCATGCGGGAGCGCCACCGGCCACGGACAGCGCAAGCAGGTGGATAGGCCAGCGTGGCGCGGCATTTCAAAGGAAGAAGAGAAGGGGCCGGAGGTTGAAGAACGTGATCAGGCCATTTATTTTTCATCCAACGGCCTAAACCAAATCGACTGACCCTAATTTTTCAGGCAACTGTCATCCAGCCACGCCCTATATTCTCCTAGTTTCTTCCTTTCGTACTTCCACACCGGTGACATGTCTGTTCCCTGAGAGCATGCTAACGATACATAAAGATCAGCAGTAAATTCTTGTTGAAATTATGGGGAAGACGCGCTCAAACAAAAAAAAAACGTATAGTACTACATATAGGTAATTAACTTTTGAAGATAGTTGTTAACGATTTCTCATCCAACGGCCTAAACCAAATGGACCAACAATCATGTTATGGACCCCACATCATATCACTATCACCCATTGACGTGCCACCTTTCCTGCTAGTTTGGGCTCACACTTCACATACGCGGGCAATTCACACGTCAAGTTAAGCACAAGTAATGTACTCCCTCTCTCTCAGTTTAAAAGGCATGTGCGTACCCCTAGGTCGTTAATTTGACCAACATAATACAAGTCATATATTACAAAAAATATATCAATATAAACTTCAGATGTTCTATTTTCAAACGATATAATTTTTGTTTATAGTTTATGTTAAGGTGATCAAATTGGCAACCTAGGTATACGCATAGGACTTATAAACTGAAACGGAGGGAGTACACTGTTTTAACCCTAATTATTGTTTGGAATGTAAGTGCATTTGACACCTTTCTATACGTCAGCTTTTGTTAAAACAAGAGACCTTCAGTTGCAACTTCCATGTTACTTTTGGCCCGAGGGAGCCACATGTCTTTTTTCATTAGTTTGAGTTTAACTATGATTTATCCACTTTCATTATACTACCTGCAGGGTTGTGATGCGTCAGTTGTCCTGTCTGTCAACCCCGGCGGCGGCCAGACGGAGCGTGATGCACCGCCGAACAACCCCAGCCTCCATGGCTTTGAGGTTGTCGATGCGGCCAGAGCCGCGCTAGAACAGAGCTGCCCACGCACTGTGTGATGCGTCGATATACCAGGCGCTGATTGATAGCGCGTTCTACCAGGACAGTGTCAACCTCACCGAAGGCAATGCATTCTACCAGGTCCCCACGGGCCGCCGCGACGGGAGCATCTTGACTATTGATAGCGCGTTTGGCCTCCCTAGTCCAAACTTGACAGTGGATGGGCTCATACAAAGTTTCAAGAACCGCGATGAAGAGATGGTGATACTATCCGGGGCCCACACATTGGGCCGCTCCCACTGCGACTCCTTCATCTTCAAGAACCGCGAGAGGCTGGCGAACGGCACCATCAGCCTGACATACCAGGCGCTGCTGGAGGCGTTATGCCCGACGAACAGGGTCCAGGTAACGAACGTGACGACGATGATCGACCTCAGCACACCGACGGTGCTGGACAACAACTACTACAAGCTCTTGCAGCTCAACCTGGGCCTGCACTTCTCCGGCGACCAGCTCATCCGCAACGCCACGCTCAAGGCCTCCGTCGATGCCTTCGCCGCCAATGAGTCGCTCTAGAAGGAGAAATTCATCGCCGCCATGATCAAGATGGGCAACATCGAGCCGAAGACCGGCGCCCAGGGAGAGATCCGCCTCAATTGCAGCGTCGTCAACCCGCCGCCGTCATCGTCTTCCGCCTCCGTAAGGGCGATCGAGATGCTTCGCCCGGTTGTTGACGATAATACCCCCGATGGCAACGCTGAGGTCGCCACGAGCTGATGCATATTATGTAAACCAAGTACAAAAAAGTACTGTAATGAGTACGCACACGCACTCGCGTTCATACCGTGAGATAATCTGTAATGTGTACAAGTTTGATGTGTGCACGAAGGTTAGGAGAAATGGTGAATCCAGCCTCTGTCATTGCTTGTAAGTTCGTGCTGCTGTTTTTGGTTTTGTCGATGTTTATCTTAACTTGCTCCATAGTACTACACCCTCCGTTTTTAAATGTAAGATGCTTTGACAGTTCTAAGTGCTCCATTAGTTCTTCTTCTTCTTGTTTCAAAGTATTATGCTTGAACTGGTATGGGTGCGATGACACTTAACCTCTCCTCCCCCGCGTCGCCCTCCCTGGCGGCGGCGGGGAAACACTAGATCGAGCGCCGCCGCCCCCTCCCCACCTTGCTCCCCACCTCGCTGCCACCGGAGGAGCGGCCGGCGAAGCCCGCGCCGGCTCCCAGGAGGGTGGCGGCGGGGCGATTCGGTTGATCCAGCCCCCTCCCCTCTCCCCCTCCCCCCCGCTTTGATGTGGTGACGGGTGCTGGACGGCGGCTCCCCGGCGCCGGCAGTGCTCCTCAACCGCGGTGGTGTTGCCACGGCTGGGTCCCCTGGAGCCCCGTCCTCCCACCACCACCTCGTGCTGGAGCCCCCTTCCTCCCATGGCCCCAGATTGGACCTGGCATCCCATGGGCTCTCCATCCCGTCCAGCTGTTGCGGCCCCCTCTTGCCGCTCCGGCGCGGCCTTGCCCGCGGTGACCTTCCCCCGTCTGCCTCCTATCTCCCGTGGGCGCAGCTCTTGCTGCTGCTGATTGGGGCGGGTGAGGCCTTTGGGTGAGGTGGCCGGGCAAGCCGGGGCTCGGTCTTGCCTTGGTGCAAGCCACCCTCCGTCCTTGACGGCGCCTCCTCCGAGCTATGGCAACGACTTGCGTATGTGTGGTCACAGCGTCCTTTGGCAGGCGACCGAAGTTTCATGGTGGTTCTTGGTCGGCACTGCTCCAGTCCTGACGTCCATGGACCTGCGTTCTCCAGTGTCCATGGTCTGCCGGTGTCCCCACTGGCGCGGTCTCGGCCCCGGCCAACAAGTTGATGTGTCCCTTCCAGCAACTTTGGTTTGCCGGTCCTAGTGGCTATGCCTCGCGCAACACGGAGCTGCTCTCCCTTCCGGCTTCGGATTGCCGGCGGCGCCGGCCGCCACCCTACCACCTGTGTCGGCTCTCTGCCCCGCTGCCTCTCCAACCCCATCCACCATGTCATCAGTTGCAAAGCTTGTGTTTTTGTCGGCGGCAGGTGCAGCGCCCACTCTCCTTCTAAGGTAGTGGTCGATAGGCATGCATGTTGAGTCCGGCATCTTCGGATCCTGATCTGGTAGATATGGGATTGCTCGGACTCAGGCCAGGTGAAAGCCATGCTCGGCTTGCCGATGCTGGCAGCGGCGACACCCGCGGATGTCGTTTCCCTTCCTGGAGGCGCTGCCATGGCCTTTATCCGAGCCCCTCTTCGAGCGTCAGGGGAAACCCTAGGTCCGGCTTGTCGGATCGGATGGCGACGACGTCGCGACGTCGTTCCCCTTCTTGAAGGTGCTATCTTGCTCGCTTGCGGAGTCTCCGGTGTTGGAATTGAAGATGTTTGACGTCGTGCTCATTTGGTCTGATTCTCTAGTATTAGGCTTGATGGGTTTAGCTGTGTGTTTCTTCCTGTTTGGGCCGAGCACCCCTTCTCTCTACTTCGGGTACCATGCGCATGCCTCCTTGTGTATGTCATGTGCTTATCTTTGGTTGTACTCATTCTTCTTCTATCTATCAATGAAAAGATACGCAAGCTTTGCATATTCGTGAAAAAAACAAAGTATTATGCTTGCAATATTCGTGATCCGAATATCCTATCATTTATTGAAACAGATTTTCGTCCCTTTTTTGTAATAATGCACTGAAGTGGTTTATATAATACCAAACACATGTTCGAAGGTGTAGTCACAAACATATAAAAAGTTTCTCGCAAAAAAACATATAAAAAGTGAATGGAAAAAACATATCCAGTCCCTGTGGTCGATTGACCGACTGTATAGGATTTTTTGGACCGATTGTATAGGACTTTTTAGATGTCATATAGAGGCAAAAAAAAACACCATCTATCGAATTGGATGGGTTGTAATAATAAAACTGTAGAACTACTCCCTCCACTCCTTTTTGGGAGTACTACGCGTTGGTCGGCGGATCTTTTTAAAGGATCCGCCCCGCCGCCTCGCGAGCCGTTCGATATAAGTTGCTCAACATACTATCCCACTTCGTAACAAGAGTGTTGTTTCAGAAACAACGGTGACTATTCCAACAAAGTGCTTTGTTTCATAAACATTATTGACTATTGCAAAAAACGAGCTTTGTTTCAGAAATATTGATGACGTTGTCAAAAGCATCGTTGCGTATGGTTTCTCTTTGCAACAAGAGCATTATTTCAGACACACAGCTTACTATTGCAACAAGAGCTTTGTTCAGAAAACATGCTCCGCTGAAGGAGCACCGTGAGCCGCTGCCATCGCAGGTCCTTGCTTTGACGCTCGCGTCAACCCCACTGGACCTCGCCGAGACGAGCTCCCGCCGCTCCCAGACATCCCCACCTCCTGCCCGCGGGTCACCATCGTCGAATCCGGAGAGATCCGGCTGGAATCCTCGCCGTCGTCACCATCCTAGCCGCACGAGCCGCCGCCCCTCGCGGCTCCCGGATGTCCCCGCCTCTTGCCCGCACCCCATCCTCGTCGGATCCGGTGAGATTCCTCGCATCGATTGCCCTCCAGACGCAAGAGTCAACGCCGCTGCAAAAAAGGGCCAGGAATTTGTAAATTCTCCGTTCCGAAACAACTGCTTAGTTGCAGGAACAGTGTGTACACAGAGGTGGGGGTGGGGTTGCTCTTGTCCGTCTGATCAGCTGACAATCTAACGGACACGGAGCCGACGGACGGACCGCACGGTCGGCTGGTTGAAGATAAGCTTTTCCCCTCCTTTTTACTCCGCATATAAGATTTGTCTGAAGTCAAATTTGATAAACTTTGACGATAGGTTTTCGATCCGGTTTCCCTTATAAACTGGATCAACCAATGCTTAAGGGGAAACTCTTGCCTTGGCAGCTTTTTGAGCAATATATTCAGGTTGGGATTCCCT
>NC_041385.1:841294957-841319436 GCF_002162155.2 Triticum dicoccoides
CCAACGGTGACCGTTCAAAAAAAAACTCTCACAAGATTTATACTAAAAATATATCAACAATTACAAAACTAAAGTTATATAATAGGAAAGTTAATTCCATGATGCATTTAACAATATTAATTTGGTATTGTGAATACTGATTTAAAAAATTAAAATTATATAATAGGAAAATTAATTCCATGATGACGCATTTAGCTAATGATATTAACTTGGTATTGCAAAAGTTGATAACTTTTTCCTGTGAACATGGCCAAACTTTATGAAGTCTCACTTCAGACAAATCGTGTGAAATTTGAAATTTGACTTCAGACAAATCTTATATAAATGTGCCGAGACGCCCTCTCCTAAACTTGAGAACCAGGACGCAAATCCGTACGCACGATTATTAGAAAAGCACGGGGCCAATTCTACGCAGCCATTGGTTCTCCGTGGACCGAACCTACGGTCCGGACCCATGGTCGAAGTTCTTCAATCTCAGCCCAGTCTCTCGAAAATGCTCAAAGGGGCATGTTGCGTGTGCGTGCGTTTTTTTTTTTTGAAATGGAACACAGCGATTCCATACTTCACACCGGCTCAGCCAACACGCTGGCCAAACGTACAGCTGCATCATCAGGGAGATCCTCAGACCAGGTCTCTCCACTTGCCTCATGGCCAGCACCATAGGCAGCTAAAGCATGAGCTAGCTTATTACATGCCCTCGGGGCAAAAGAGAAGGAAACATTGCCAAAATTTAGTCTAGCGAAATGACGAATTTCCCTGAACAACAGGCCTTCAGGAGCTAGGTCCGCCTCCGTTCCCTTCAGCGCCTTGACAAGAACCTGGCAGTCCATTTCGACCTGAATGTTTGTCATGCCCCAATTCGATGCCGCTGCTACGGCTGCCGCACAGGCTTCCGTTTCTGCCTGGATCGCCGATGCAACATAGCGCAACCGTCCAGCTCCAGAACCGCGGATATCACCCTGGTGTTCCGTACCACAAAGCCCCATCCACCCGTCATATGTTCTGCTGAGAAGGCTCCATCACAATTAATCTTCAGGCAGTCCTCCGCAGGTTTGTTCCAAACCTGAGTTTGTCGTGGCTGCTTGTCAAGACACGGTGGTTTGCACATCGCAAGAGAGTCCGTGGCCCAGTGATTGATCTCCGCCGGCAGCCGATGCCGATCCCGCCTTCTCTCCCGCATTCAGTTTGTTTCGCCAGGTCCACCACCGCCAGAGAAGACATGTAATCAGAACTTTCTTGGGCTCCGGTAGTCGCAGTATTTGATGCATAAGTTCAGAAGCATTTCTGCTCGTGCACATTCGCAGCCGCTCTGGTTCTAGCTGCAGCGCTCTCCATACTTTCCTGACCTGCTTGCACTGCAAGAATAGGTGCGCCCCATCTTCATCTCGTCGTGTCACAATCTATTCCTCTCCGCTTCATATTCTGCTTCAGTGGTAGGCTGTTATGCGCAAGACGCCACATGAACTGTTGAATCTTTGGTTGGCAAGGTAAGGACCATATCTCCTTCCACTCCCAATTTGCTACCGGGGGGTTTGATGCTTGTGGCAAACCTGAATCCCGTATACTGATGTGCAGCTTATAGGCTGATTTAACTGAAAATTGGCCCTTGTTGTCATAATACCAGGCATAGGACTCTTCAAACTCCTCACGGACGGGTGTGGTAAGAATGATTCGAGCTTCTTCCTCTCTGAAGATTGCGCGCACGAGCTGCTCATCCCACTGTTGGGTTTCAGGGTCGACCAGTTCACAAACTCGGGTCAATAAGCATCGTCCCCTTGGCGTCGAAACAGTTCTCACATGCTCTCTGTTCAGCCACGGGTCGTCCCAAATTCGCACTGAAGTGCCATCTCCCACTCTGAATATAAGGCCTTCTTTCAGAAGTGACGCTCCTTTCAGAATGCTTCGCCAGGTATAGGAAATGCCAGGGTGCGGTTCAGCTTCAAGAATCGACGAGCATGGAAAGTATCTTGCTTTGAGAACCTTTGCACAAAGGGACTCGGGGTTGGATAACATACGCCAAGCCTGCCATGCTAACATCACTAGGTTGAAGCCATATATGTCTCTGAAACCCATCCCCCCTCCACTTTTTTGGCCTTGTCAGAAGCTCCCAACTCAGCCAGTGCATTGTGTTATTCTTTTCTTGCTCTGCCCACCAAAATCTACATATCATCATGCCAATCTCATCACACAGAGTTTTTGTTATATCAAAGCAAGACATAGCAAAGGTTGGTATTGCCTGAGCACAAGCTTTGATAAGCACGTCCTTGCCCATTTTTGAAAGAAGTCTCTCCTGCCATCCCTGAATTTTCTGCCAAATCCTCTCCTTCAGATATGCAAAGACTTGCTTCTTTGCTTGACCAACATAGACTGGGAGCCCCAAATATCTTTCCGACCTCGCTTCAGCTCCGATATGTAGCGCATCCAGTACCTCCTTCTTCTGTGCCTCCTTTGTATTCTTGCTAAACATGACAGAGGACTTATCAAAATTGATAACTTGCCCCGAGCACACCTCATATAGCTGTAGCATATTCTGCAGTGACACAGCGCTCTCCCGTGAAGCTTTAATGAGCACTAGTGAGTCATCCGCAAACAGTAGGTGGTTGAAACTAGGGGCTGCACTGCAGATTCGGATACCACTTAAGGATCCCGTTGCCTCAGCCTTATTCAGCAAAGAAGAGAAACCTTCCGCACAGATAAGGAACAGATATGGAGAGAGGGGGTCGCCCTGTCGGAGCCCTCTTTGTGGCACAATGACATCAGTGAGTTCTCCATTGACCCCGACTTTGTAGGATACCGAAGTTACGCACATCATGATACGCTCGATCCATTGCTGCTGGAAACCAAGCTTTGCCATCATCTTCTCCAGAAAGTGCCACTCGACTCTATCATATATGCCTTACTCATATCAAGTTCCACTGCCGCATACCCTTCCTTCCCCTTCCTCTTATTCTGCATATAATGTGTGCACTCGTATGTGAGGAGGATGTTGTCCGTGATCAACCGGCCAGGCACGAATGCACTTTGGTTAGGAGAAATAATATCCGGGAGAATTTGCTTCAACCTATTTGCAAGTACCTTGGATATTAGCTTGTATACAATGTTGCATAAGCTGATCGGTCGGAGGTTGTCGGTGTCAAAACCGGCGGATCTCGGGTAGGGGGTCCCGAACTGTGCGTCTAGGCGGATGGTAACAGGAGACAAGGGACACGATGTTTTTACCCAGGTTCGGGCCCTCTCGGTGGAGGTAAAACCCTACTCCTGCTTGATTAATATTGATGGTATGGGTATTACAAGAGTTGATCTACCACGAGATCAGAGAGGCTAAAGCCTAGAAGCTAGCCTATGGTATTATTGTTGTTCGTCCTACGGACTAAAACTCTCCGGTTTATATAGACACCGGAGAGGGGTAGGGTTACACAGAGTCGGTTACAATGGGAGGAGATCTTCATATCGTATCGCCAAGCTTGCCTTCCACGCCAAGGAAAGTCCCTATCCGGACACGGGACGAAGTCTTCAATCTTGTATCTTCATAGTCCGGAGTCCGGCCAAAGGTCATAGTCCGGCCATCCGGACACCCCCTAATCCAGGACTCCCTCAGTAGCCCCTGAACCAGGCTTCAATGACGACGAGTCCGACGCGCAAATTGTCTTCAGCATTGCAAGGCGGGTTCCTCCTCCGAATACTTCATAGAAGATGTTTGAACACAAGAATAGTGTCCGGCTCTGCAAAAATAAGTTCCACATGCCACCGTAGAGAGAATAATATTTACACAAATCTAATCTGCTGACGTATTCCGCGGCGTGACATCATGCCACGGCCTAGCCTTTATTCATTTTACCGTTCCACCTCAGCGCGTTTAGCGAGGCGGTTTCCTTGGCATGTCTTGTCGAAGCAGAGATCGTGTCCCCTTATTCCGGGATTCTCATCAATACGGGCGTGGGTAACCCAATCGCGCCTTTTGGTATGACTCTCTAATTGAAAGCGAGTCCCAAACGGTTACTGGGAGGGCTCTTGGTATTCAACTCCTTTATAAAGAGACCAAGGCTCGATTCCCTCTTCTTTCAATCCAATCGAATCCGCCCCTCGCCTCGAGTTCCAACACTCAAGGTTTCTAGTTTTAGGCGCTTCGGACCTCCGACGATGTCCGGCTCCAACCTTCAAGGCCGGTGGGTGCCTTCCTCCGTTACGAAAGAAGACGTGCAAAAGCTGAGAGATGCCAGGAATCTAACCGGCAAAATCTCGCATAGGCTGCCTGCTCAAGGGCAAGCCATTCCTTCTCCTCAGCCCGGTGAGAGCGTGGTGTTCACATCTCACTTCCTTCGGGGGTTAGGTTTCCCGATTGATCCCTTTGTGAGAGGGCTGATGTTCTATTACGGGCTGGAATTTCACGACCTAGCTCCGGAGTCCATCCTCCAAATTTCATCGTTTATCGTAGTGTGCGAAGCCTTCCTCCATGTCACCCCTCACTTCAGATTGTGGCTTAAAACCTTCAAAGTAGAGCCGAAGATGATCGAGGGGCAGCACGCCGAGTGCGGAGGAGCTATCATAAGCAAGATAGCCGGCGCTCCATGGCCCGAGGGCACTTTCCAAGAAGAGTTCAGCTTATGGCAACGGGACTGGTTTTATATCACAGCCCCCAGGGGCACCACATGGGTGGCGCCTCCTGCTTTTCGCTCGGGTCCCCCGCCACGGCGAGCGTCATGGGTCAATGAAGGGCTTATCTGGGGTCCGTCCAAAGACGTGCCCCTACTACAGGACCGCATTCGAGATCTCCTAGAAAGAGATATTAACCTGACCGTAGTGGCGCAAGTTATGCTGATTCGCCGCACGCTGCCCTGCAAACGTCGCCCTCTCCGCCTGTGGGAATTTAATCCGGAGGGACCGCGAGTCCTCCAACATTTTATGGGCGCAACGCCCATGGAGATGTACAAATTGTTCTTCGGACCACAAGCAAGGTGTCCGGACTTATCCGAGGACGCAGGTCTGAGCTGCAATCGCCAAGATGTTAAGGTAAGCAGCCCCATATTTGGACACACCATCCGTATTTTCATCATAAAGCGGCCCTTTAACAGAGCTATCCTTTGAACAGGAGTGGATAGCGAAGGCAAAGCTTATCAGGTGTCCAGCCCCCCTGCCCGAGACCGCGCCAGACCCCGTGTTAACCAGGATGCTGCAGATTATGCTTTCAGCAGAGGGCGAAGAGGGGAACCAAGGAGCTACCGCCTCCATGAAGGAGACTGTCAAGAAGGGAGGAATCGAGAATTCCCCCAACCTGGGAAAGAAAAGGAGTGCCTCTGAAGACCCGGAGGAGATGACCTCGAAACGGGGGAAGAAATCTTTGTCAGAGGATCCGGTGCCGGAGACTGCCCCGGCCGCATTGCGCCCTCAAAGGGATTAGCTTTCCTCCGAGCCATAAGTAAAGAGAGGGGCTCAAAAATTAGAGGCATCCCTATTTTATTTCTGAGGAAGATAACCGAAATATTACCTTGCAGTTCGGATCTTAACCCTTATCAGCAGAGCTCGTCTTCAGGGGATCTCCGTCCGGAGATGATAGAGAGCGAAATGCCTCCCCTAGCTGCACCGACTTATGAGGCAGGCAACCCCGAGGTGTCGTCCCGGCGGGTTTCTCCAAGTCTGGATCCTGAAAAAGCTCGCCGGGCTCGTCTGGTGCCCTCTGGTGCGCGGTCGGAGAGGCTGAGGGATCTGCTCGGGCGTGCATCCGTCTCAGAAGAACACCGTATGTTGATGAACATGGTGATAGGAAGGGTTGCATCCGCGTAAAACGGGTTGTACGAGGCCGCCAGGAGTTTACTGACAGGCTTTGAGGTACGTGAAAAGGTGTACCTATTGGTAGAGCCGCATAGAATGTGCCCTGTATAAATAGTAGCCCTTGAGACTCTGTGTGTCGTCAAGAGTGATGGCGCACAGAGGATCAAAACCCCAGGTATAAAATGTTACCTTTTTATGAAGGTGGCGAGGCGTTCGGTGGCTAGCCGGACTGATGAATCTGTCGAGTTAAAGCGGCAACTGGACGTGGCAGATGCCGACATCGCGCTTGTAAATAAGCGGCTAGACGAGGCACAAGGTATACTCCACAGATATCTGATAAGAGGAGTTCGATGCTCGTTTCTTACAATATATATATGCTTATTGTAGATAGTGTTGCTTCCGTGGAGAACCTTCGAGCGGAACTTGCCCGAGCCAAGGAGCAACCAAGAAAAAGTGATGCGGCGGCCGTTAAGGCGGCTGAAGAGCTGAAAGCCGAACAGGCTGCTCACTGCCAGAGTAAGAAGGCAATAGCCGAGATGGCTGTAAAATTGAAGGATGCTGCCGACCGCTGTAAATTTCTCGAACAAGAAGAAAGGGCGGCTCAGAAGGACCTTGAGAAGATCACTACCGAGGCCAAGGATGCTCGCTCTGCGATGAGAGCTATGAAGGAGGAGATGCGTCAGGCCGGGGATATCATGGCTGGAAAGCCCTATATGCTGCGGATGAAGTTCGGGGATCCTAGGTATGCTCCGTTAGACCGGCAGTGGAGTGCGGAAAACACTTATCTGGATGTGGCAGTGAGTGCGGCGGACGCAACTGAACACTTCCGAGGACGAGGCGACCATAATTTGGAAGAACTGTTTTGGTCCCAGTTCCACAAGCCAGAGCGCCCACTTTCGGTACCCGACCGTTTGGCCGCCTTTGCGGAGCTGAACAGGTTATCCGGACTCACCATGAAGTATGTCGCGAGTCGTTTGTGGCCGGGGGAGCCAGAGCCGAAAAGTTATTTTTGATTGGTGCAGCAGTTCCTTGGTTCTGTGCCGCATGTCGATGTAATGAAGAGGTCAGCGTGTATAGAGGGTGCACAAATGGCTCTTGCCCGTGTCAAGACATACTGGGCGGATATGCAGGCCAGTGTTGTCACATCCCAGGATTCGGACGAAGGCCGGGTATCTGCCAAGCACTACCTTGAGGAAGTTCTTCTGGGCGCTCGTTTAATAGAAGCGCAGTGCTCAAAGGATGTTTTGTTCGAATAGCAGGTGCTATTGTAAAATAAATATTTTGATAGAATATAAAATCTTTTTATACTTGTGCTTGTAAGAATTATAATGCCTCATGTGCGGCCGTTAATGTATATGTGTATATAACCTGAAAGATGGCAGTCGTTGGCTTCAGCCCCCACGCATATAATGCGGGGGTGTTCGCAAAAAATGCGCCTTTTCACACTTAATCCAACGTCTTGGTTCTACAAAGGAGGTGATGGCACGGCGAACGAGGCAACCGGACTATAATGCTTTATCACTTTCACTTAGCCATAGGAGTTTGACATTGGGGCTACTCAATAGCCCCTGGAGGCACCGCGCTCTCCCGAATCCGGGGCGCGTGTGTGCCTGACCGGGAAGCGGTCCTTCGTTAATGCGGAGGAATCCTAGATATTCTGAGAGTCATCGAGTGGTTGACCAGCCTCTCGCTATATCATGACAGTCAGTTTTCGGCTTTCTCTACTGAGGTGCTCGCCTGGCTGAACCGGGGCACGATCGCAGTAGTTCTCCTGGTGCCGCATTAGCCGATATAACACAGGAGCCGGGCAAACCCAACATTTGACCAAAGACATGATTCGAAGCTGATGCATATAGGGCCTAACTCGCGACGCCGAACACTCTCTAAGGTATTCGGTCTTTATGAAGACAGGCCGAAACAGAGCCCTTGGTAAAAAAGCCCCTGGTGTCCAGGTACACGCAAAATTCTGGCGTGGCCACATGCCAAAACGCCAGCCTCCTCCTCGGTTATGACGAAAACCGGGGGATGTTTTCAACAAGAGACAGTAAAAAAGGTTTACGTAGGGTCTTAATCTGAAAAGAATCCTTAGAACGGGTCCCTACTGCACGTCTGCGCCTATGTCTCCGTTGTGCCGTATCCTGGACGGGCGTAGCACGGTGTTCGTCTGCGAAAAAGAGGAACTTTAGTAAATAGGCATGCGAGAAATCTATATTAGAATAAACAAGATATAGTTGGAGCAAGAAGGGAGCCGCATTGTCTCCTGGCGTAAACACGCGGAGCCCCTTGTACAGGGTTGTGCGGCTATTAAGTCCATGTGTGTTGACGCCGGACTCGTCTAGCCGTGTCCGGGCTAGATTAGTGTGCGGCTGTCCAGGCGGCCGCACCCTTACCCGTATTTTGGGGGTCAATTGTCATTCCCCTGTGATGAGATGATGCCTCGTGGGCCGGGCATTTTAAGTGTAAGGGGTGCATAATGTGGTATTGCGTTAAAGCGGGCGAAAGCTTCACGTCCCAGTAGCGCTTGATAGCGACTTACGAATGGGGCGATGTGGAAGGTTAGCTTTTCACTTCGGAAGTTGTCGGGTGAGCCGAACTTGACTTCTAACGAAAGGGAACCCATAGTCTGGGTATCTGGACCCGGCGTGGCTCCTCGAAAGGAAGTTTTGCCACGGCGTATTAGCGCTGGGTTTACCCCTAGTTTGTGGATTGTGTCCTGATATAACAGGTTTAAGTCACTGCCGCCGTCCATAAGGACTCGTGTAAATTGTAGTCCATCAATAACCGGACTCAAGACCAAGGCAGTCCAGGCTGGCGGTGCTCCTCTGGGGCTGGTTGTATGGCGCGTGTCTTCATAAGCGCCGTTCTGTTTTGCCCTTTTGTCATATGAAGTGAATTTACTATTTTGACTTCTTGTGGGAACTTCTTTTGTTCTCCGGTGTTCTGCTTGTGGGGCGCGTCGTCATCCTCGCTTGGTGTGTCGAGCCCCTTGTGTTCGGCATTGAGTTTGTCGGACTGCTTGAAAACCCAACAATCTCTGTGGGTGTGGTTTGCAGGCCTCCCGGGGGTGCTGTGCATTTGACATTTTTTATCCAGGATTTTGTTGAGGTTAGACAGCTCGTCCCTGTCATCTTTGGGCGGCGGCTTTTTCTGATTTTGTCGAGAGCTTTTGAATCCGGCGTTGACTGTCGTGCTCGTTGGGCTGTTGTCCTTGATTCGGCGATGTTCTGTGTTACGATGCGGTTTCCCGTTTCCATCTCTAGGTTCGGATGTACTTGGGTCGCTGGTGCTGCTTCTTGCCAACCAGCTATCCTCTCCTGCGTAAAAGCGGGTCATGAGGCTTGTTAATGCGGCCATCGTTCTTGGATTTTCTTGGCCGAGGTGTCTGGTGAGCCATTCTTCTCGGACGCTATGTTTGAAAGCTGCTAGGGCCTCAGCGTCCGGACAGTCGACTATCTGATTCTTTTTAGTAAGGAATTTGTTCCAGAGTTTCCGGGCTGACTCTCCGGGTTGCTGAGTTATATGACTCAGATCATCTACATCCGGAGGTCGGACATAGGTCCCTTGAAAATTTGCCCGGAAAGCCTCCTCGAGCGCTTCCCAACTTCTAGTGGTGTTTTCGGGAAGGCTTTTAAGCCAATGCCGGGCTGGCCCTTTGAGCTTAAGGGGTAAGTATTTGATGGCATGAAGGTCATCTCCTCTGGCCATGTGTATGTGGAGGATATAATCCTCTATCCAGACTCCGGGGTCTGTTGTTCCGTCGTATGCTTCTATGTTCACGGGCTTGAATCCCGCTGGAAATTCGTGATCCAGCACCTCATCGGTAAAACATAAGGGATGTGCGGCGCTCCTGTATGCAGGTGTGCCGTGATGTTCGGATATTTTTTGCATTGTATTGCTCGCTGGAGCTTGCTTTCTTGGGCCATAGATGGATCTGGTTGGGCCGGTTGTTTGATGCGAATCCTTAGGCGGATCGCTCGCCGTATTGAGTGCGGCGCCCTCTGTTGCTTTAGATCGATCGTTGGGTCGTCTATCCGACCTGGTGGCTTCCTTGTTTTTCGACTGTGGGGGCTTTATGGCCTCTTCATCAAATTCCGGTAGTAGTTTCCGCTTCGGATAGCTCTTTGTGTGACGACTGTTGCCGTACTTGTGTGCAGTATTGAGTACTTTGTTCCATCTGATCCTGAGTGCATCTTCTGCTGTTTTGAGCCTCCGCTTCTGCTTTTTCAGGCTACGTGTAGTGGCGACGAGCCTTTGGTGGAGGTTCTGATGTTCCAGCAATTTGTCCGGCGTGAGGTCGTCCGGACTATTATCTTTTTTGGGGATTGGTTGTTTGGACGGTTGCTCAATGGAATGTTCGTCTTCCGTTGATTCGCCCTGCTCTATGGCTGGGTCTTTGTTGAGGTGGGGCTTTGCGTGGCGCTTACGTCGCCGCTTTGATTGTTTTTCGAGGGAACGATCCCTGTTTGCGCCCTTTCGATCCTCGTTGTTATCCCTTTTGGGTGTGTCCACCATGTATACATCGTATGATGAGGTGGCTTTCCAGTTCCCTATAGGTGCTGGTTCTTGGTCGTCTCCTTCATCGGCGTCCATACCGTCGATGTCTTCGGAGTCAAAGTCGAGCATGTTGGTTGAATCGTCGACAGTGGCTACAAAGTGGGTGGTGGGTGGGTTTCGAATTTCTTCGTCGTCCGTATCCCAACCCTGCTGACCATAGTCCGGCCAGGGCTCTCCTGACAAAGAGAGAGATTTTAGGGAGTTCAGGATATCGCCAAAGGGCGAGTGCTGCAAGACGTCCGCGGCGGTGAACTCCATGATCGGAGCCCTATCGGGTTCGATCGGAAGGGGTGCGGAAGATTCGGAGTCCGGAACGGAGTCTGGCACCTTGGAGTCACGGGCCTTGCAAAGGACTAGGCTGGTATTCGACTCTATTGCCGTAGAGATTGCGGCTCCTGGGGCGGCGTCCAACCATCCGTCCCTGGTTAGCGCAGTCGGCTCCGAGCTAATGGTCGGAGCGGACTCCTGAGCGGCACTCTGGGCGCTGTCCGGCGGCAGAGCTAGATCATGCCCATCGAGACAGTGTGGCGCGCTCGGCCGTGGCTCGAATCCGTCGAAGATCAGGTCCCCACGAATGTCGGCTGTGTAGTTTAAGCTTCCAAACCTGACCTGATGGCCGGGGGCGTAGCTTTCGATCTGCTCCAGATGGCCAAACGAGTTGGCTCGCAGTGCAAAGCCGCCGAATACGAAGATCTGTCCAGGGAGATAAGTCTCGCCCTGGATCGCGTCGTGGTTGATGATCGAAGAAGCCATCGGGCCTAAAGGCGACGACACAGAGGAACTCTCAATGAAAGCACCAATGTCGGTGTCAAAACCGGCGGATCTCGGGTAGGGGGTCCCGAACTGTGCGTCTAGGCGGATGGTAACAGGAGACAAGGGACACGATGTTTTTACCCAGGTTCGGGCCCTCTCGGTGGAGGTAAAACCCTACTCCTGCTTGATTAATATTGATGGTATGGGTATTACAAGAGTTGATCTACCACGAGATCAGAGAGGCTAAACCCTAGAAGCTAGCCTATGGTATGATTGTTGTTCGTCCTACGGACTAAAACTCTCCGGTTTATATAGACACCGGAGAGGGCTAGGGTTACACAGAGTCGGTTACAATGGGAGGAGATCTTCATATCGTATCGCCAAGCTTGCCTTCCACGCCAAGGAAAGTCCCTATCCGGACACGGGACAAAGTCTTCAATCTTGTATCTTCATAGTCCCGGAGTCCGGCCAAAGGTCATAGTCCGGCCATCCGGACACCCCCTAATCCAGGACTCCCTCAGAGGTCCTTCATACTTTCAGGATTTCTAGTTTTGGGGATCAGAACAACACATGTCTCATTCCATCCTTCCGGCATCCGACCCCCATTGAGAAACTGAAGCACTTCAGCTACAACACTGTCCCCCATCGTGTCCCAACATTTCTTGTAGAAGACCGAGGGCATACCGTCCGAGCCAGGGGCTTTGAGATCCCCAATGCTTTGTAGTGCTTCAAAAATTTCCTCCCGTGTGTACTCTTTCTGCAACCTCTCATTCATGCTGGGGGTCACGCGTGTGTCCACACACGCTAGCAACTCCTCTTGGCGGGCTCCTGCACGGGACGTAAACAGATTTAAAAAGTAGTTAGTTACAACCTCCTTCATCTCCTCCACCTTCTCCACAACACCACCATCGTCCTTCCTCAGCCTCTTAATTTTATTTCTCCGCCTTCTCTCCGATGCTGCCGCATGGAAGAATTTTGTGTTGCGATCTCATCCTTTCATACAATTAACATGAGACCGCTGCTTCCAATATGTTTCAAGTTGCTCCTCCAGTCGACTTAGTTTAAAGCGGAGGATCTGTTCTCGTCTGACTTGCTCCTCACTAGTACTCTTCCTTCTCTCCGCTTCCAACTCCTTCTCCACACGATGTATTCTCTTCTCAAGATCCCCCGGGATATTTCTACTCCAGTCCACTAGTTCTTTCATCACTCCCTTCACTGCCCCAGCCACATCTTCTCCCTTCATACGTGTCTCCTTCTCCCATGCATTCTTCACTATTTCCCGACTTCCCTCCTCGTCCAGCCAACCCGCTTCAAACCGTGTCATGGTCGCATGAGTAGAAGCTCGCCTGGTTGCTGCCTGCCCAACAGTGTCGATGATGACCGGTCTGTGGTCGGAGTGACGAGGATCTCCATTTGTGACACGGTATGCAGTGAACCTATCACGCCATGCTTGTGTCGCCACAGCTCTGTCCAACCTCTCCTTAACATACTTCGCTGCTATGTGGTTGTTGTTCCTCCATGTGAATGTGTCCCCCACATAACCAAGATCTCCCAATTCACACTCTTCGAAAGCGGTGCGGAATCTGTCCATATAGGCTTGGCTCCTCGGAGGGCCCCCTTCCTTTTCCCAAGAGTGTAGAACCTCGTTGAAGTCTCTAGCATAAAGCCAAGGCTTGCTGCTTTGGTGCTTAAGATTCCTTAGGAGCCTCCACGTCTTGTCCTTCTCATCCATCTTCGGTTCCCCATAGAGTCCGGTAAACCTCCACGTAAACCCATCCTCCTCCGTGATTTCTGCATTGATATGATATTTTGAGATGAAACCAACAATCCTCAAGTTTACCTCCTTCTTCCAAAACAACGCTAGCCCTCCACCTTGCCCTTCACAATTCTTAACCATCATGCATGTCATGTTCATCTTCCACCGTAGCCACTCCAACCTATGCTGCTCCATCTTTGTCTCCGACAAAAATAGAACGTCAGGGTCCTCCTTCTTCTAGAGCTCCAGAAGACTACGAATTGCCGGGCCGTTCCCTAACCCCCGGCAATTCCAAGTTATTAGTCTCATTGGATCTCGTGGAGCTGTTCCGACAGCCCCGCGTTCATGTTTACATTACTGCTCTCTGTCTGTGTCATTCCTTCCGTCAATTTGCTCTTCTTCTGTGAATTCTCCTCCTCCTTTTCCATGTCCTCCAGCCCTCTTTTCTTCTCCAAGCCCCTTCCCCCACTGCCTTCTGTCAACCTTCCCTCCCTGTGGACCCTTTTGAATTTTCCCCCTCTTCCCTTCGGCTGCTCCTCCCGTGCTGCTCCCTTCTTTGGCCCCTCACCAATCACCCCCCTCTCTGTCACCCCCCCTGTCCACCCTTTTCGTTTGAAGCTTCTACCCCCTTCTGTTGTTCTGCACTTGACTTCTCCAGTTCTTTTACCACTACCACCTCCCGTTCACTCCCAGCATGCTTATCATTTCCCCGTGGTTTGTTTGGTGTGTTACCCCCTTCTCCCCGCCTTTCGATTGCTCCAGGAACAAGTTCTTCCTATTACCAGAGTCCTCCTTGCTCCTCTGGGTCTCGTCGTCCTTTGCTTTTAGCTTTAGTGGGCTTGTGACCTCACCCTCCTTCCCTTTCTTCCTAGCCGCAGCTCCTCCTGAGGATGTATCAGACTTTCTCCAACTAGGCCCATCACTGGCCGACCTATTCTCGCTGCCCTCCCACCCATAACGCCTTCTACCATATGCACTGCCATGCTCCGCAACCCCCTCCTCCTATCATCAACACCCGCGCTAGCTTCAGGTACATAACGGAGCCATCTCCCGTATTCAGCTTCCTCCCCCCTTTTCAACTTTTTCTTGCACTCTCTGTCTATATGTCCCATCAGTCCACAAATGTAGCAAAAATCAGGCAGGAATTCGTACTTGAAATAGCACCCGTTTTTCTCCTCCTCCTCCCTCCTCTTCCTCAAATCTTTCACTACAGTATCCCCATCCTCATCCTCCTCGTCCTCTAGAAATAAACCCCTCATGAGAGGTTCTGCCACTTTGATTTTCACCTTGACCCGGAGGCACTGGCCCACTGCTGTACCATCTTCTCCGGTATCCACCTCCACCAGGTCACCGATCTGTTCCCCTATGTCCTCAGCCAGATCCTTGCACATCATCCCCAGCGGCACATTGTATATGCGAACCCAAATTGGGACCTTCTCAAAAGTGTATTCGTCTATGGTTTTGGCCGGATCAAAATCCTCTACTACAAGCAGTTCCTTATTGAAGGTCCAGAGACCATTCTCCACTGCCTTCCTCCTTCCCATCTCCTCCTGGAACACAAACAGAAACCTATTCTCCCCCATGTTCTTCACTTCTAGTCTCTTCATTGGGCACCAAGCTTTCCCCAGCGCCACTTCCACCCCCCCGTGTATCTAGGCCTGTCTGACATCAGTTTCCCCACCGCCTTCAGTTTAGCATCCTCCTTCTGCTTCTGCATAGATCTTCTCCACCCCACCTTCATTCCCTTCTTCTCCGCTTCCGACAGGTTCATCTTCCGCAGCATCCCTTCCACCTTCTCCATCGCTCCACCCTAGGGATCAAGGACCGATCCAATTCACTCTAGGTTTGGTGGTTTACGACCAGGTGCCCTAGAAACACCCGGGAGGCTGATCTGCGTGTGCGTGCGTTTATAGAGTGAGTTTGTGTGCGTATATTTGAGCGCCTGCATCTCTAATGAGTTTGAAAAAAAAAAACTCAAATCGGCACGCACGCACAGGTGCCGAGAAAAGGAGTACAGGACCAAGTCTACGCAACCGTTGGCTCTCCGTGGACCTGGCCTACGGTCCGGACCCACGATCGAGCGCCCCACCACACCCGGTGGGCCAGCAGCAGTCCACGCGACCAACCGCCGAACCGGAGGAGCGAGCGAACACCAACACCAACGACATGGATCTCCATCTCCGCCGCACCGCGCCCAACGAATCCTAGGTAGGGTTCGTTCGCCGCCGGGAGAGGACGGCCGGCCGGCCGGTCGAATCCCAGCCTCCCCCACCCCGCCCGCGGATCCGGCCTCCGCCATGAGCTCCGCGCAGGACCCCTTCTACATCGTCCGGGAGGAGATCCAGGGCTCGGTAATCCCCTCTCGCCCGCCCGCCCGCCTCTGCGCCCCTTATTCTTCGTCTAGTTGCGAATTTTTGTTCGCTGCCGCTGTTTATTTGGCTGCGCCGTGGCGTACTGGCGGCTGCAAACCGCTTCTCTACTCCAGTACTGTATATAAGGGCGTCTCCACTCCAGTACTGTATGGCTGAGGCAGTCGCCAGCTTGGTAGGTAGTACTAGCTGAGAAGATTCATGATGCTGGCTGGTCAGGGAGCAAAAAATTTATAGGCTTAGATGATGTAATATTGGTTCTGTTGTCGTATGGGGATATATGCATGCTTCCGAGGAAAAAATTGTATCCAATTTAAACTCTGCACACCTGCCGTGCTTGTGGAATCGGAGTTACTTGAGGGAACAAGGGTGCGCAGGGCAGGTTTTCAAGCGATTGATTGCTAGTTTGCTTACTAGCTCTGTTCTATGGGGATATGTATGTAAATATGTATATGTCTGATTTTTAAGCATGGTTTCTGTATATCTGATGAGTGCATACCTCTGCAACTGCTCCTCTTTGGCTGGTATTATAAGGCCATTAGACTGGATGCTTGAAAAGATGAGTCTCCTGTGGTTTAAGAAATACACGCATTTATCTGTCATGCTTTGTTTTTCCTGAGGATAAAGCTCCTCTGTATTTCTTAAAACTCTCGCATAGTTTCACAAACATATTGGATCATCAGCCTACATGTATCATCTGTATTCTTCTTTTGGTCCTGAGGATGAGGACCTTTCTTTTCTCCGCTGGGTTAAAAGAATGGGAGTTTGTAAGGGAGGTTCTCTCACTGTATGTGAACACCAGTCTGATGTTACTTGGCGAATATATTTTTTTATGACATGAGGGAAGAGACTGATTTTTAACCATGCTACCTGAATACTTGATACAGAGCTCTGTAACTGGTATTTTTTATCTGATAATCCATGGCCTCTTTGACAAGATAGTTGAAAATTTGAATAGCTAGTGCTGCTAAGTCTCTTATAGTTTCAGAAACACATGAATTTATCTGTCCTGTTCTGTTAATCCTGAAGATAAAGCTCACATGTATATGTTGCTTAACTCCCCCAAGCTTTAGAAACATATTGCATCATCAAACTGCATGTATCTTGGTCATCAGGATAAATATCATCTTCATTTTGCAGATTGGTAAGCTACAGACTACTTTCCATCGGTGGGAGCAAGTTTCTTCAAACACCGGAGAATATGTTCATTTAACAAAAGAGCTTCTCACCAGCTGTGAAAGCATTGAGTGGCAGGTATAACAACTCAGCAAAACAGCACCAATAGTCAATTGAGTCTAAACTTTTTAGTGCCATATATTTATTCTGGGCTGACTAGCTTTTGCTTATGTTTAAGGTGGATGAGTTGGAAAAGACAATTTCAGTTGCATCAAGGGATCCAGCGTACTATGGACTCGATGAAGTTGAACTCTCCAGACGACGGAACTGGACCGGCTCTGCTCGTAATCAGGTATTTCTTTATGTGTTCCATCATTCATTTACATACTTCCTCTGCCTTTATTATAAATAACTGGACTGGCTTGAGGATTGTTCCTGAACAAGTTATACTACAGATTTCCTTCATTGTTTTTCTTCTAGCTATGTCATAGGATTACCAATGAGGCACATGTATTCTCTCCCTTTTTAGAACAAAAATGTGGTACTCTTGAGCATGCATGTACGGCACTATTACAGCTGAATATGATGATATCCTTTAGCATGTAAAAAAGAGGAGACAGATGGGAATGACATTTATGTTAGGCTGCGTTCGGTTTGCATGTATAGAAAATACAGGACCAAAAAACTGCAAAGGAATATGATTGATTGTACAGTAGCAGACCATAGGGTTATAAAGCGAAGGAAGAGAAGCCTGCGGGGTGTTCGAAGCATAGTTGTAAAAAATACTTTGTTACTGGCCAAGACTGTGTAGGCCATGGCAGATCCTATGCTATTTTTTATCCGCATGTACTCTCTCAGATTGTCTTTTTCCTCATGCATGGCTGGTACAGTTCAATTGTTTATTTGAGTGGTGTTGCCTTCTCTCGGGCATCCGCCCAGAAATGAGGTTCAACTGGATTTTTGCAATCCTGTGGAATGAGCCCTCCAAGACAGTATTTCCTCCAAACTTCTGTAGCACTTTCCTACGAGGCGAACGGTTCAGAGGTAAACAAAACTACGGGTTTTCGAACATGCAGATTTCCTTTGTTTTTCCTGCAAACCGAACGAGGCCTTAGTGTGTTTTTATCTTTACGATTGGCAAAGTGAAGTCTATTTATTTTGGATTCGTATCTTTGGACAACCACCAGATTGGTACTGTAAAAAGGGCTGTTGAAAAGGGGAAGAGCAATCCTGCAATGGCAAGACATCAGGACAATGGCACAAGCAGAACTAACTACTATTCTTCCCAAGACAATGATGACTATATTGCTTCAGAATCAGATAGACAGCTTCTACTCATGAGGTGAGTTTGCTCACTCTTACTTTTACTGCTCATATACTGTACAAATATGTTGGTTAGAAACATGGGCTCTAAAAAAAGAAACTTATTATCTGTTCAATATGAGTAGGATTACTCAAGATTCCCCTTGTATGTAAGTAGGTGGTGTTTAATTTAAAGTTATGGTGTTCTATGCATTGCTAAAAAGCTCTGTTACCGCCAAAAAAAAAAACTGTTACCTCTGCCTTTTTTATTCCATGGTTTTAGTCCAGCATGAGCATCCTAACCATTTTTATTAAGGTTTTTTCTTTTGACACACCCTAATTAGTAGAAATATCATGTTTACATTCTATTTAGTGTCTTTGTTGCTCCTCCTGGATAATACAGCCTTTTCATGAACTGAATCGTCTTATCTGTACGTGCTCATTCTCATGCCGCCCTTGAGAGACCTGTATGAGTATGCTCTTGGTTATCGTTAACTAACTGTTTTTACCGAATTTTTTGTAGGCAGCAGGATGATGAACTCGATGAGCTCAGTGCGAGCGTTCAGAGGATTGGAGGCGTAGGGCTTACCATACACGAAGAACTATCCGGACAGGTAGGTGCTACTGACTGGCAAGCGCGCAGGCTTCTAGGTTGCTGCATGGGCGTGCAGTTGTTTTTCCGTTATGAGTGTAGCGGCATAAAAAACGTGCATGTTAGCATGTTACTGGCAGAGGAAGTAACTGGAGTACACGCTACTGTTTTCACAGGAAAGGATCCTCAACAACCTAAGCCTGGAGATGGAAACTACTTCCAACAGGCTCGACTTTGTGCAGAAACGAGTGGCGATGGTGATGAAGAAGGCCGGCATCAAGGGGCAGATCATGCTCATCCTCTTCCTGGTGGTCCTCTTCATCATACTCTTCGTTCTAGTGTTTTTGACATAGCAATGTATACTACTCGTATACCGTATAGTGTACTGCCTACGTGTACCTGCTTACTGTAAGTTGTGTTCCACATTAAGCATTTAACCTGGCGGCTGTGTTCCACGTTTGAATGAAAAATCTCTCGCAGTTGTGCTTGTTCTATCAAGCTTGAGATTATTAATTTAGCATTACTTAGAGGCGATAAAAGTATTGACAGTTGGGAAACATAGATAGTCTCCCCATAATATAGATAATATGGCTTGAAAAGGGTACCTCGAATATATCTATGAATCCGATGAACCAAAATTGCTATTCCGACGTGTAAGATTCTTGTAAAACTAGTCAGATAGTCACAGCTTCGAACATGCTCATGAAACTGCAAAAACTCTATTTGTCGCCTTAAGCGGAAGGAGAGCTTCGCACAGGCGCCCAAAACTGTAGCGGCCCGTTTCGTTTTTCCTTCCAAATTTATTTTCATTTTTACCTTATTACGTAATTAAAACTTTTCAAAAAGTTCAGAATTTGTTTTTTTGTCAAATTTTCGAAAATTGTTCAGAATTACAATATTGTGTTCCAGTTTTTAAAAATGTTTGGAAAACATCTATTTTTGTCCTTCTGATTTTTTCCAAATTCAGGACATATTCAATTTTTCCAAAAACTGTTTGTGTTTTCCAAAATTTTTTGGGATTTTTTAGAAAAATGCATTTTTTAAATATTCAAAATTCAAAAAATATTCTTGTTTAGTAAAATGTTCACAAATTCAAAATAATGTCCGTGTTTAAAAACACGTTTTATAAAATTGTTCAGAATGTTCAAAACATGGTCCATTTTGAAAAATCGGTCACAACTGCAAAAAATGTTTGTGTTTTCATAAAAAGTTCATGTCTTCAGAAAATGATGCCGTTTCAAATTTTGTTCATGTTTTGTTTTCCAAAATGGCTGGAATATTAAAAACATTGCTTGTAATTTCAAAACATGTTCACTTTTCCACGCGCTATTTGACGCAACTAGCGTAATATAGTAGCACCCACACAGCTGCCTCAACAAAACCAAAAATATACGTATAGATTTTGTTCTGTCCATTCCACACATAGTTCCCCATATTTTTCGTTTATCTCCCAAGTGGGCCGAACTGGGCCTACCACGCATTTCCTTTTCTGTTACTGACAAGCAGTAAAAAGATGAAGGGCGCGAGGGAATTGAACTATGAACCTTTCCTATTGTGCCGACGGACAAAGCCAACTTAGCTTGCTTCCAATTATGATAGGAATAGTCCCTATTGTGCTATGTGAGAATACGGAAGTTGTCTCGAGAATCATGTGCACAGCTCGGTACTCCATAAATTATTGTCGGAGGTAACTTGCATGTGCCAATAAAAGACAATATGCTCGTTGGCTATAGCCTATAATTGAAAAAGTTTTGAGCACGTGCTAACAAAAGAGAATATACTTGTTTTGCTCTAATCTATAATCTATAATATCTAAATAGTTCATCCCCACTAAGAAACCCATCGCACCATCTCTTGGCATCCCCCCACCCACCCAATAAAAATCTCTTCGCATCTCTTACTCCTCCGATCTTCCCTGCATCATCGCAGCAAACAGGGCGGCGCGACGCCGTCAACCACCACCCCGGCCGCAACCCACACCACATCCGGTGCAGGACCGCCACCGCCTCCGGCCGACAAGGTTTATCATATCGCTCGGTGGTGGCCAGGGTAATTAATTACCCCTGGAGCGGCATCGCTCACTCGTCTCCAACATCGGGTTGCTGTCTGCGCCTTTGCTCCGAAATCATGTCATGCTGCCCAGATAATGCACAGTAATCCCCCCCTTCCAATTCCTTTCTCCATCATGTCTTTTCCCCCTTAAAATAGACAAGAATGGCCACTGCCTCCATGTCCAATCTCTCGCGGCCCCGATCACTGGGGAGCATATTGGCAATGCCATCAAGCGTTGCCGATACCTCCATTCTTGGTCTGGTGGGCACACACGGGAGTGGGCATGTCATTTTTCACACAGGCAGATCTGTTGATTGATGGTGAAGCATGTTGATGTGCTAGGCACACTCCGTCCGTCTTCACCGCCATAGCAGTTCTCCTACCCCAGCGGCCCAGCCCCGGTAGTCGCGATCACATCCACCATATTTGGGCGCCTCGTGTCAGGTTGCCCATATGTATGTTTGTTGGGTGATCTATCCACACACGTCCATTCATCTGAAACAGAATCTGTACACAAATGTTGATTTGTCTCGAACATACTATAATTTTTGTTTTGGTTATGTCGTGTTCTGATCTATTACTGATCTTATCCCCTAACATTCTCTCATATTCTTTCACCATGCGCCTGCAATTGATACCCTTTTGTTTTACCTTAAACTGAACTTTTGTGCAGATCGATGAGGTGGTGCTGCTAACAATCAAATATTTATGATCTCTTGACTGAGATAATAGAAATTAGATACTGTATCTTAGTTATGTTATGCAAGTGGTTGTACCTTTTGGAAAATCATAACACTACTACTGGGAGATGATGTCATCCACAACCTCTACACTGAACATAATCTTTGCTCAACAAATTTTAGGGATATAAATTCAGTAGAGTTCAGAATATTAATCCTATCGTTAATTTCTCATATGTTTCCCTGTTATTTGACTACAACTGAATAATTAATGTTTATTGGATATTGTGTTTAATCCACAAAAGGCAGTTCGCAGTCATAGTATTTTCTAAACTTCCTCACTGAATTGCATTGAGCATAGAAATCAGGTGTAATGTAGGTGGCGCCAGTGCAACTATGGCATTATTCCATATTGAGGCTGCAGATGTAGCATTTTGAGGCGCCGGTGCAACTAAAGCACCGCCATGCTGAATAACAAATTATTTTGAGGCTGTAGAGGTTCGCAGAAGCACCGACTTTTTGCAACCTATTTTATTTTATAAAGTTAAAAAGTTCGGCATTCCCTCTTGCATTATTGACTCAAAAGCACATGTGTTGTATAGATATAATTACTGATTCGTACCATTATGATTATTTCACTATTGTTGCAGATATGTTCTCTTTTGTCCTGAAGTTGTTGGGGACTTTCCCCATGGCAAAGTTTCATTGGATGTATCAACGATAGAAATGAGTGGATCTGGTGTCATATCACTCATGTTTCGGCATTGTACGTACAAACTTTGAGTCTATATTTTGAGACATGGATTACATATGTCACACCATGCCGATTATGTCATTGACAGAAAATGTGCTTTCCGCTGGAACTTACTTCAGTTGTGTGGTGTAGTTGATGGTGTAATCGAGGTTGTACCTATCTGTATATCTAATACAGCCAGGTAAAAATATATTCCATTTATTAACACAAATCTCGGTCATTTTTACCTACTCCCTCCGTCGGAGGTTGTATTTGACATTTGGCCACAACGGCAAGTTACATAAATATCTTGACTCCTCCATGGATTTTAATCAATACCTGCTGATCATGACAGAGGTATGAAAAGGATAAGATAACCCCTTATTAACACAAATATGTGTTGTTTTCCTGAGAAAACTTCACAGTTCCCACACTGTTTTTATATTTGCAGCTGTGAGCATTTTGTTAGTATCTTCTCTTTCCTATGATTTGTTATTCAGCATGGTGGTGCTTTAGATAATCTTTAGAAAAACAATCTTGAACGTGTATTTCAATGTTGTTTCTTATGTCATGTTCAGGTTGAGGAATATAGCTTTACTTTTCTTGGAGTTTTTATTTTCCCTGCAATTTTGACACTTTCTATCGCCTTCATCAAGAAAAGGCATCTAAATTATTGGAGGAATGGAGAATGTTAAATAGGAGAAAAGTGAAAAATAATTTTCCTCCCCCTGAAATCATAATATTATTTCGTTTAAGCGAGAGAGTGCTTTGATCATCAAAATTACCATTTGACGTAATAATCAATGTTATTTTTCCACCATACAATCCCGCAGAAACGCGCGGGGAATCATCTAGTTAATAAAAATTGTGGGCACGTGAGCACAAAAATAGTCGAAAAGAATAAACCCCGATAAGAAGGGACATTCATGCCTGGTTATGTGCTAATTATACCAATCAGACAAAATTTATGTGCTGCAATTAGTAATCTATCCGGTTACATTGTCGTAGGAGAGAATGGTCGAAGCAACCATGCCTCGAAGGTCGCTGTGTAGCAACCAAATGAGGACACAACCACAACTTCGAGACGGAGGAGGACCCGGAGGAAAAAAGGCACCAGTTGGGTGGTCGCCACCACGCCGACCAACCTCACCACTATCAAGATCTCGTGGACTTGCTCTGTCGCCCACCGCTGTGGATATTGTTTTTGGTGGACATATCAATTATCTCTCCCGCTGCTTCTTGCAAAAATTATCCCCCCTGTTGTAAGGCATGGGCATATGTGCTATATGATTTAATTTATGTAGCTCTTTGAAGTCTGACCTTTATTTTTTGATGGATTTATTTTTCCGGCAATTCGTCAAAAAACAAGCGGTCAGAAACAATGGATATGACTATTTTAGAATCATCCCTAGGTCTATAATTTTTGTAGCAGACTTACTTGCATTTATATTTGCAACACCGACAATAGTTCGGTTGACGGAGGAGGTGACTATAGGTGGGGCGCTAACCGACGACACCCAACCGATGGGGCCAAGCACTCCTGTCGACTATCTCCTCTCCCATTATTGACGGCTGCCTCCCACGTCGTTCCATGGACACAAGGTTGAACTACCACCGCCGACGATGGCAGGAAGGAGGATACGCGACAATATAGATCGGGCATTGTGTTAACATAGAGGACGGGAAAGAGGTGTGTGGGGATATGTGGAATGCTGAGATATTATTTTTCTCCTGTTGCAACGCACGGGCATATTTACTTGTAACTAGTAACATACAGTATCCCAAGACACGGCCACTTCGACGGTCGGAGTTGCTGGCTGCCTTCGGCGTCCCCATTTGGATTCGAACCATTAGGTTCGATGGGGAGGTCTTCGCTCCTCTTGGTGGCGGCGTCCCGCCGTTGGTCAGCGGCGCCACCTGACCCTTGGCCATCTCCGACAATGTCGAGCCCGGGTTTGTGGGTTGTTGGGGGGTGGCGGCAGGGTTACTGGTCCGTGGTGGTGGACGATGTTTGGCGTTGCACATGTATTGGAGGCTGACATGGTCCGCGCTAGGGCAAGCCTTCACATTATGGTCCACTTGCTTGCTACTATCATGGCATCGGTCCGAGTTGCGCTCTCTGGGTGCTATTGTGTCATTGGATGGATCGACACCGAGGACAATGGATTTGGTGGCGTCAAGCTTTCTTGGCGGCGGCCCTCGGGTAGTCATTAGGTTGCATCCCCCGGTCCACTGGGACCGGCTTGGGACATGGGTGTGGGCACCTCCTACGGTGGGGGCGTCGACCTAGGCCCGGTGGCTAATGCCAGGTTAGGAGTCAAACACTACAAAAAAAAGACACATCCGTGACATTTTGGGCCGAACGAATTTTTTCCGTCATACATATGACACTTCTATGACGATAATTGTGACAAAACCCGGTATCATCATAGATGTGGTGGGCTCCTACTTCTATGACAAAAAATCATGACAGAAAATGGGTTTTTCGTCCTGGGCGGGCCGGAGACGCAGCTGCATGACATTCTTTGGGTCGTCCATGACGGAAAAAACCGTGGTAGAAGCGAGGGGGAGGAAAATTTCGGGGAGTTGCCGGTTACGGTGTGAGGTAGGGGCCCGAGCGATGCACGTTTCTCTCGTACACGTGCGAGGCGTTGGCTCTAACTGAACCCGAGCGAGGCGTTGAGCTCTAACTGAACCCGAGCGATTGCACTGCAGGCTACGCGTTACTGAACCCGAGCGATCGATCGATGGCTGTTAACTGAACCCGATGGAGCAATTCCTTCGCTACTGCTGCTAACGGAAG
>NC_041385.1:841320376-841323295 GCF_002162155.2 Triticum dicoccoides
TCAACAGGACCCCCGTTTCGACCGTAGGAGGTCTGTTTCCTCCGTTTTGCGGTACGCCACACCCCTCCCGATCAACAGGACCCCGTTCCGAATGTAGCCGGTTGAACACAAGGCCATTTTCTCCGTTCTGCGGTACGCCAGGCCTCGTTTCCATCGCCTGTTCCGTCCAAGCCGGTTGGCTCCCACGCGTTCCGTTGCCTCCCGATGAACACGACACATTCCGTTGCCTCCCCATGAACACGACGCATTCCGTTGCCTCCCCATGAACACGACGCATTCCGTTGCCTCCCCATGAACACGAGCCCTCGCCGTACATATGCGCAACTAGGCGTTCGAGACCCCGCCCGTATGTACACATACATGGCCGTATTTTCTTTCTTGCACCCTGGCCGCTGTACGTACGTGTACATGCTACGTGCGCGCCTCTACTACGACACGTGCGCGCCTCTACTACGACACGTGCGCGCCTCTACATCGACCAGTATGTACTACACGTTCGCGACCAGGATGACAACGCTACGTACGCTTCGACCAGGTCGGTCCCGACTGTCAGGAACTTCCTTGCCTGCAAAGATGTAGCTGGTGGGTCCCAGCAGTCAGGGAGGCGAATCGTTTTGTGTTTTTTTGCCCGGACGCACTTCCTTGCGTGCGAAGGTGTAGCTGCTGGGTCCCAGCAGTCAGGGGGGCGAATCATTTTTTTTTGCCCGAACGCACTTCCTTGCGTGCGAAGGTGTAGCTGGTGGGTCCCAGCAGTCGGGGGGCGAATCGTTTTTTTTGATGCACTTCCTTGCATGCGAAGATGTAGCTGGTGGGTCCCAGCAGCCAGCGGGGCGAATCGTTTTTTTTTCGGACGCACTTCCTTGCGTGCGAAGATGTAGCTGGTGGGTCCCAGCAGTCAGGGGGCGAATCATTTTTTCGCGAAATACGGTGGCCCATCCGGTGGGTCCCCGCTGTCAGGTGGAGGAATAATTATTTTGCGCGTAATAAGGAGGCACTTCCTTGCGGCTGCCGTGGACCCAGCTGTCAGCCTCTCCACATACAGTCCACGTCCGATGGAAGTCGTTCCTTGACCACGTTGACCACGCCGCGCCGAGAGAACCACGGCGGTGGATGACGGCGAGGCCTTGGAAGGGGACGACACGGAGCCAGGGAAGACGCGACAGTGGATGCACACGCGGAGAGGAGTACGAGGGTTCACTGGTTCGGCTACGCTGCCGTCGTTGCAGAATAACAGGGGGTGTGGGTGAGTGGAGGGATGGCCTGGCCAGCGGTGGGAGTAGTAGGGGGCGGTGAGGCCTCCGCGGCAGCACAGCCGACCACGGGAGGCAGGAGCAGGCGGCACGATCTGCGCTGCTTTGGGCGGCTGGAGCAAGAAGACCAGAGGTTAAAGAAGCACGACGGCTGTTGGATGGACATCGTACGGTCACTGCAGCTAGAACCGTTTATATTGACTAAGTTGACAAAGCCCTTGGTACGTCAACTTAGTAGGCCCACAGGCCAGCTTCCGAAACGGTGCGCCCCAGATGTCAGGGGGAGGAATCATTTTTTGGGCGGGTGAAGCTAGAATATTCGAGATTAAAGAAGAAGCATGGCATCCGTTGGATGGACATCCAACGGCCACTGCTGCTAGAACCGTGTGTTGACTATAAGTTGACAAAGCCTTGCATATGCGTCAACTCTATTTTTTTAGGGGACGCGTCAACTTAGTAAGGCCAGAAGTGTGTGGCAGAGAACTTATAGCCCATTTGAGATTTGTAAGAATGTGTAGCCCATTTTTGAATTCTAATGGAATTTACTACAACCCATTTACAGTTTGTTAAAAGTACAACCCATTTCAACCAACCGTTCAAAACAGAATTAAATAAAATTTCCCACATTTTGATGGGATCCGAATATTTTTATCCCAAAATTTCTAGTCAGATTAAATACAATTTCAATATAAATTTATATTACATAAAAATCAAACGAAACATTGCGCTCGCAACAATTAATGAAATTAAAATTTTCAATATTCCAAAAATAATATTTTATAAAGTAATCACTGTTCGGTGCATTTTTTTATAGTTACTATCCAGTTTTTATAATTACATCCCATTTATTATTTCTTAAAGCCCATTTTCTTGTTAAGCCTAATGCATCCCTCCCAGAAAAGATTTGCAGCCCAGCGGGGCGGAGAATAACAACTTGACCTTGCCTGGGTATTCCTCAAAAAAAAAAGTATAGCTGGGCTAGCCATTTTTAGCTTGAAAAAAATTTAATATCTGGGCTGGATATCTGGCCTGGGCTAGACGGGCCACAGCCCGCCCAGTTAATACCCGCAGCGAAGTTTTCGTTGTTGTTCAGAGGAGAAAAATTAATATCTGGGGTAAACATCAAAAAACTCTGCAATGCTCACACCTCAAAAACACAAATACTGCTCGAGCTGCTTAGTCCCAGCTGTCGGCCGCTTCTTGTGCAATTCTCTCGTTTATTAACTACTCCCTCCTTTTCGATTTATAATGCTTAATTCAAAAATCTCAGCAATCAAGGTAGATGGCGAGTGGTGGAATACTTTTTGTAGTTTTGCAAAAGCACCTAATTAATGCTCTTGTGATCCTCAAAAAATTATGTTTATCAATGCATTAATTGCAATGCATGCATGCATAAAGTACATGCATTGGTCAATTTTCTCTTAATACTTGCATGCAATGATTTAATGCACCTTGGAATATGAACATGTGATGGAAAACAACCAAATTGAGCCTTATAAAATTGAAAAACTAAAATTTTGAGATAAACCCTATAAACCGGAAAGGAGGGAGTATATAGGTTGACAATGGTGTGGGACCGTGATGTCAGGAAACCAGGAGGAAGCAAAATAAATTATATATATATTTATATATATATATATATATATATATATATATATATATATATATA
>NC_041385.1:841323496-841336619 GCF_002162155.2 Triticum dicoccoides
GGAGGCACTTGCGTACGTGAGGCTATGGACCTGGTGGGTCCCTATTGTCATCCTATCCAAGTAAAGTCATCTCCTCGCCCGCGCGCGCTTTCCGCCCAAAACAGTCAGCGCCGGCCGCCCCGCTTCCCGATGTAGGCGATTGCTCCGCCTTCAAACGACACAAGTGTCATCCGTCCGTCCATCTGCTGCACACATTAATGATACGCGGTTGCCGAGGCGGCTACTCCGGCACCACACGTCCGTCCCTCCGCCCGCCCACCATTGCTATATAAACTGCTGCGCCGGCCATAGCCGCAGTCATCCGCATCCGTTCCCTTTCTCCTGTCCACACCACTACTGCCCACCATGGCTTCCTCGCGCTCCAGCGCTCTTCGGGACGGGCGGACGACGGACCACAAGGAGATGGCAGCCATTGCTGCCGACTGGCTAGCCGGCAGGCAGGCGGAGGACGACGACGTCCGAATGGAGAACATGGTAGTCGATGATCCGGCGCCAACCCCCTCCTCCGCGCCATCCTCGCCGGTGCATTGCACCATGACAATCTGCGAGGCCCATGTCCAATATATGGACAGGGTGAGGCAGATGCGTGAGGAGCAGTTCCGGAGGCGCAGGCCGACGCCGCCTACAACCACCATCTCCTCTAGGAGCACCTGCAGGCAGAGGAGCAGATCGCCGCGGAGCGGGCGGAGCAGGAGGCACTGCTCGACAAGTACCGCTCCGCCCGCAAGGGCCTCCTCGAGTGCTGGCGGTACCGCATGCGGGTGGCGGAGGCTGCGGCCGCCTACAAAGAGGCTAGCAAAGAGGATGATGAAGCGGGCGAGGCGCTGTTTGGGGATAACCCACAAGTATAGGGGATCGCAACAGCTTTCAAGGGTAGAGTATTCAACCCAAATTTATTGATTCGACATAAGGGGAGCTGTCAGTGTCAAAACCGACGGATCTCGGGTAGGGGGTCCCGAACTGTGCGTCTAGGCGGATGGTAACAGGAGACAAGGGACACGATGTTTTACCCAGGTTCGGGCCCTCTTGATGGAGGTAAAACCCTACGTCCTGCTTGATTAATATTGATGATGTGTGTTACAAGAGTGGATCTACCACGAGATCAAGGAGGCTAAACCCTAGAAGCTAGCCTATGGTATGATTGTTGTTCGTCCTATGGACTAAAGCCATCCAGTTTATATAGACACCGGAGAGGGCTAGGGTTACACAGAGTCGGTTACAATGGTAGGAGATCTACATATCCGTATCACCAAGCTTGCCTTCCACGCCAAGGAAAGTCCCATCCGGACACGGGACGAAGTCTTCAATCTTGTATCTTCATAGCCTTGGAGTCCGGCCGATGATGATAGTTCGACTATCCGGACACCCCCTAGTCCAGGACTCCCTCAGTAGCCCATGAACCAGGCTTCAATGACGACGAGTCCGGCGCGCATGTTGTCTTCGGCATTGCAAGGCGGGTTCTTCCTCCGAATAATTTATAGAAGATTGTGAACATCAGGATAGTGTCCGGCTCTGCAAAAATAAATTCCACGTACCCCCGTAGAGAGAATAATATGACATAAGTTCAATCTGCTGACGTATTTGGTGGCGTGACGTGACACCACTACCAAGCCTTTACTTGAATTGTTTTTATTGTTCCACCTCAGCGCGTTCAGCGAAGCGGTTTCCTTGGCACGTCTTGTCGAAGCAGAGATCGTGTTCCCCTTATTCTGGGATTCCCATCAATACGGACATGGGTAACCCAACCGCGCCATTGATTGCGGCGCTTGGGGGATAAGCGAGTTTTATCAAGCCGGTGGGGACGCATGTTTGTGTCCGCCCATATAAGGGGATAAAGATCCAACCCTTTTACCTACGCCTTCTTCCTCCTTGGCTTATCCAACTCCGCGAACTCAAGCTCCAGCGCCCAAGTCCGCACTTCTCACCTCAACCTTCTCCAACTATGTCCGGAGCGGGAGGCAAGTGGATGGCCTCCTCCATCACGGAGGGGCAGATCCAGAAGCTGCGCAACGCTGGATATTTGTCCAGCAACATCGCGCACCGGCTCCCCGACGAGGGAGAGCTCATTCACCCCCAGGCCCCATGAGAGGGTAGTATTTCTTCCCCATTTCCTCCGTGGACTGGGCTTCCCACTTCATCCCTTTGTCCGGGGGCTCATGTTCTACTACGGCCTAGATTTCCATGATCTGGCCCCGAATTTCATCCTCAACATCTCGGCATTTATCATCGTGTGCGAGGCCTTCCTCTGCATCCAGCCCCACTTCGGCTTGTGGCTCAAGACCTTCAGTGTCAAGCCGAAGGTTGTGAAGGGCAGCCAAGCGGAGTGCGGAGGCGCCATGGTGGGCAGGATGTCCCACGTTACTTGGCTGGAGGGCACTTTCGTGGAAACCATTAAGGGATGGCAATTGGGGTGGTTCTACATCACCGAGCCGCGTGACCCTGATTGGGCAGCGGCCCCCGAATTCAGATCTGGCATCCCTACACGGCTCACCTCCTGGAAAGAGAGTGGCCGGATCTGGGGTGATTCGGAGGAGCTGACCGGACTCCAAGCCTGTATCCAAAAGCTGGTGGACAAGAAGCTCAAGCTTGTCAACATAGTCCAGGTCATGCTCATCCGCCGGATTCTCCCGTGCCAACGACGGGGTTTCAACATGTGGGAGTTCGATCCGGCGCAGCACCAGACTCTGAGCGGGCTCTTCGACACTACGTACGAAGATGTCTGGAAGGTGCTGTTCAAGGGCGCCGAGGCTCCCACATCCACTACCGAAGATCGCGGATTCAGCTCGCAGCGTCCGGCTAACGAGGTAAGTGATTTTGTCCTTTACGGAACGCTCGTTTTCCATAGTTTGACTCTATGCGGGATCTAAACTCCCTTTACCTTTGACAGGACTGGCTGACGAAGGCCGAACAGACTATCTGTCCGGCCCCATTGCCAGAGGACCCAGCGGACGCCCGCCTAACAGGGCTGCTGGCTCCGGCAGCCCACGTGGTGCCGGAGAAGAAGGCCAAGAAGAAGGCCACGGGTACTCGAAAGAGTTCCCGTTTTCAGGTGCTATCGGATGATGAATCCGAGGCCGACTCCTCCCACCAAGGCGAGGAGGAGAAGAAGAAAGCCTCTCCCCCAGCGGGGGGAGGGAAGAAAAGGAAGGCCTCCCCAACAAGGGAGGCCGAAGGGTCCAAGAAGGGAAAAACTCTTTCCCCGGACTGTTCTGCCAACGCTAGTGACGACGACGAGGACTGGCCCCCAAGGGCCAAGCCCCTGGCGAGATGGTAAGTATCCGGACTCCCGAATAACTTCATGGTTTTTCTTTTCGCCACATAATGTCTTTCTAATGCCGCATACAACCCTGCAGTCCGCCCAAGGATGATGTTCCCGCTTCGTCGAGCGGGTCCTTAGGTGCGTCGGATATGGATTCTCTTCCGACCGCCTCCACCCCCCGTGATACAGACGATGCCGAGGTGGGATCCCGGGAAGGGACCCGCCAGGAGGAGGAGGCCCCGGAGGTGTCGCAGGACAACCTCCCGGACTTTGCACCGGACTCGGCTCCGGATCCCATAGTGGCTCCGGAGTCTGGCGGGCGGCCCCTTTGTAAGAAGGGCAAGACCGTGACGCCAGCAGCCTCCGTCCAACCGGAGGCGCCGGATAGCTTGCTGGAGGCGCTTAATGGCGCCTCCATCGAAGAGGAACACCGCACTGTTATGAGTGCGGTGATTCAGAAGGTGCAGCTCGCCAAAAGCGGGCTGACCGAAGCCTGCAGCAGCCTTCTAACAGGCTTTGAGGTAAGAATTTTGATATATGTAAAATAGTACCGCATAGACAGTAGCCCCTGATGCTCGGTTTGGTGTTCGGAAAGAAAAGCCGGACTGAGGATCTTAAGAAGATATACGCAGGAGTCATAAAAGTTATGTCAATATGGGATTGCAGGCTGCGCTGCTGACCTCTGCCGCACTGACTGCGGAGGTCAATACTTTGAAGGAAAGCCTCAAGCGGTCCGAGAACGAGCTCGAACGTGCCAAGAAGTAGCTCGAGGACAAGGAAGGTGAGTAACACCTTATTAAAATTGTACCTTACAGAAAAGGATTTTGGTTGCAAGAAGAATGACAAGGATAACATGGGTATTGTAGGGGCCACTAGCGAGGTGGCGACCCTGAAGGAGGCGGTGTCCGCGGCCGAACGTAATGCGGCCGCGGAATGCTCCGAGCGAGAGAAGCAGGAGGCGCGGGTGGTGGAGGTACAGCAAGAGCTCCAGGCTCTCATGGAAAAACATGAGAGTTTGGAGCGTGACTCGGAGACTCGAAAGTCCGAGCTTGCGACGGCTCTTGAGAGTGCCAGAGCCGCTAAGGCCGAAGCCTATAAGGCCCTCCAAGAAATCGAGGAATTGAAGAAAAAATAGCGGCGGGTAAGGCATTTTTCATGCAAAGTAAGCATGTGAGTGTTAATTACCTGTTACTTACCCGAATTCGGAGCTCTCCAGGAACGTTCGCAGATCTTCCTCACAGCGTATCCGATGCTGCCGCATTCTACCGGGCCGAGGAGAGGAGCTCGACGGAGAAGGTCTTCTAGTCTTAGTATGCTGAGGTCGGACATCCGGTGCCCCTTAGCGACCAGCTGAAGCAGCTGGTCGAGCTCCACAAGGTGGCCGAACAGGCCATGAAGGGCCTCATAGTTCGACTGTGGCCTAAAGAGGCCATGCCTGGGAGCTACTTCGTCCTGGTGCGGCGGCTGGTGGATGCGTTCCCGTGGGTTGAAGTCATCAGGCACTCCGCTTGTATTGAGGGTGCCCGTCGGGCCCTTGCCCGCGCAAAGGTGCACTGGGGCAAGATGGATGCCCAGAAGCTTGTGACGGACCCGCCACCGCAGGGCAAGGAGCACCGCACGCCCGAGATGTATTATAAGAGTGTCCTGAAGGGTGCCCGCACTATTGCGGGTGAGTGCTCCAAAGATGTAATATTTGAGTAGACTCGCATTTTGTTATCCCGTGCGCTGAAAACTTAGTTCATATGCGCTAAGCAACGCTTGTTAATTTAAAATATTACCTTCTGTGCGGCTGTTTATCAATTCTGAGAGATGGCAAGTCGTCGGCTTCAGCCCCCATGCCACGAGTGCTGGGGTGTTCGGGATAAACTTGAGCACTCTTGTTCCCATTTTTGGGTCCATCTAGGGAGGCGCTCAACACAACGAACAAGGCAACCGGACTTATAATGCTTGAACACTCTCACTTAGCCATGGAATTCTATAATTTTAAATTTCGGGAAGCCCCTAGTCTTCGGAAGGCCGAATTTGGGGCGCTATCCACGCCTGGGCCGGACAAGATCCGGCTCCTCGCTCTAAGCGGCATAAGTCTTTAAGGACTCGCAAAAAACCTCTCGAACAGTGACCGGCTCTCGCCTCATCATGACGGTCAGTTTTAGCTTCCTCCACTGAGGCGTTAACCCGGCTCAACTGGGGCGCAATCGCAGTGGTTCTCCCAGTGCTACCTTAGCCGATACAACGGAACGTAAGGTACCAAAACATGGGAGCCGGGCAAACCCAACTATTGACCCAAGACATGATTCGGAGCCGATGCATATAATGCTATAAGTTTGGGGTGCCGCACTTGTGAAAGTGTTCGGACTTATCACACCATGATGCGGGAAACATAAGCCCCTGGTGTGTTTTAACCGTACCAAAGTGTACGGATGCAACATGTCGTAAATGAACATATGTATAAAAAAGAAATGCAATTATAAGCAAAAAGGTGCTGCATTGTTTTATTCGAGAAGTGCTGCTATGAATGTAGAACGATACAAATAGTGCGATAAGCAAGGGACGAGACTGTTAACCATGTCCCCCTCTAGGGGTAGGCTGCGGAGTGGTGTATAAAGCAGATTTAATGCTCGTAATGGAGACCACCTGGATATTCGTTGTAGCCTTTATCCTTCCCTGGCTGTTGCATCGTGAGTTCGACAGGTCTGCTACCGAACAGGGCCTCTGACGAACGGAGTCCTGTAAGTAAAAAATAAATAAAAAGAGAAAAAAGAACGACACACTTGAGAGCCCCTGGTGTGGTTGAGCCGCATTTTGGGCCTATCGTGGTCGTGCCCCTCTCCCCATGCCCATGGTATCTTCAGAGCGTAATGGTGTACGCGAAGGACCTGTCTTGACGTTTTACAGGGGCTGGGGTTGGGGCCGCACTGCTACGCGTGCTCGGAACGTGCCAGGTGGTCTTGTTGTAGGTTACTCCGGGCGCGCTTAGCTGTGTCCGGCCGCTTAACGGCCGGACTCGAGAATTGCCTTAAGAGGCTGCATTGTACTTCTGCCGCGAGAGCCGCTGTATGTTCCTCCATTCGGAGAGAACGTTCAGTGTTTTCGTTGACCGTGATGACTCCTCGAGGGCCTGGCATCTTGAGCTTGAGGTATGCGTAGTGCGGCACCGCGTTGAACTTTGCAAACGCGGTACGTCCGAGCAGGGCATGATAGCCGCTGTGGAACGGAACTATGTCGAATATTAACTCCTCGCTTCGGAAGTTATCCGGGGAGCCGAAGACCACTTCTAGTGTAACTGAGCCTGTACAATTGGCTTCTACACCTGGTACGATGCCTTTAAAGGTCGTCTTGGTAGGTTTAATCCTTGAGGGGTCTATGCCCATTTTGCGCACTGTATCCTGATAAAGCAGGTTCAGACTACTGCCGCCGTCCATCAGGACTCTGGTGAGGTGAAATCCATCGACGATTGGGTCTAAGACCAATGCGGCGAATCCGTCGTGGCGGATGCTGGTGGGGTGGTCCCTTCGGTCAAAAGTGATCGGGCAGGAGGACCATGGATTGAACTTCGGGGCAACTGGCTCCATCGCGTGTACATCCCTGAGTGCACGCTTCCGCTCCCTTTTGGGTATGTGCGTTACGTATATCATGTTCACCGTCCGCACCTGTGGGGGGAAACCCTTCTGTCCTCTATTGTTCGGCGGTCGGGTCTCTTCCACGTCATCGCTATGCAGCCCCTTGTCATTGTTTTTGGCAATTAACTAGCCTGCCTGCTTGAATACCCAACAGTCCCTGTTGGTGTGGTTGGCTGGGGGGTGCCGTGTATCTAGCACGAGCGGTCGAGTATTCGGTCCAAATTGGACAGACCCGCAGTAATTCTTTTGAATGGCTTTTTCCGCTGACCGGGTTTAGAGCCTCTGAATCCGGCATTGACTGCCGTATCCTCACTATTGTCGCCGTTAATGCGGCGTTTGTTTTTGTTGCGACGCGACCTGCCATTACGGTCCTTGATATCCAGACTGCCAGAATTTTTGTTGAGGTTGTTGCTGCGTGCAAGCCAGCTGTCCTCACCCGCACAGAAGCGGGTCATGAATGATGTGAGAGCTGCCATGGATTTCGGCTTTTCCTGTCCCAGGTGCCGGGCAAGCCATTCGTTGCGGATATTATGCTTGAAGGCCGCGAGGGCCTCCGCATCCGGACAGTCGACGATTTGGTTTTTCTTGGTTAAGAACCGTGTCCAGAATTGTCTGGCCGATTCGTCTGGCTGCTGAATTATGTGGCTTAGGTCATCAGCATCTGGTGGTTGCACGTACGTGCCTTGGAAGTTATCGAGGAATGCGGCTTCCAGGTCTTCCCAACTCCCAATTGACTCTGCTGGCAAGCTGTTAAGCCAATGCCGTGGTCCTTTAAGCTTGAGGGGGAGATATTTGATGGCGTGAAGATCGTCACTGTGGGCCATGTGGATGTGGATGTGAGTTTGGATGCACAAGCAGTATTCCCGCTTAGTACAAGTGAAGGCTAGCAAAAGACTAGGAAGCGACCAACTGAGAGAGCGACAACAGTCGTAAGCATGCATTAAAATTAATTCACACCGAGTACAAGCATGAGTAGGATATAATCCACCATGAACATAAATATCGTGAAGGCTATGTTGATTTGATTCAACTACATGCGTAACATGTGCCAAGTCGAGTCACTTAATGCATTCAAAGGAGGATACCATCCCATCATACCACATCATAATCATTCTAATAGCATGTTGGCACGCAAGGTAAACCATTATAACTCATAGCTAATCAAGCATGGCACAAGAAACTATAATCTCTACATGTCATTGCAAATATGTTTACTTCATAATAGCTGACTCAGGAACGATGAACTCATCATATTTACAAAAACAAGAGAGGTCGAGTTCATACCAGCTTTTCTCATCCCAATAAGTCCATCATATATCGTCATTATTGCCTTTCACTTGCACGACCGAACGATGTTTATAATAATAAGAGTGCACGTGCATTGGACTAAGCTGGAATCTGCAAGCATTCAACTCAAGAGATAACACAGAGTAATATGGGCTCTAAGTTAAATAGACAATCATGCATATAAGAGCCACTAAGCATTTTCAATATAGTCTTCTCGACCCCCAAAGGAAAGAAAAAAATAAAACTATTTACACGGGAAAGCTCCCAACAAGTAAAAAGAAGAACGAGAAATCTTTTTGGGTTTTCATTTTAATTTCTACTACAAGCAAGGAAATTAAACTAACTGATTTTTTTGGTTTTTCTTAAGGTTTATCAAACACACAAGAAAAAAACTAGAAAAAGAAATTTAAACTAGCATGGATAATACAATGAAAGAGTATGAGCACCGACGAGTAGTGTGTGAACATGAATGTAAAGTCGGTGAGAAATACGTACTCCCCCAAGCTTAGGCTTTCGGCCTAAGTTGGTCTAGTACCAAGGACCGCCTGGCTGATATCCATAAGTGAAACCGGGGTTGTACTGAGATGCAGCGGCAACCGCCTCCTGAGCTGCAGCGTGTTGGCGGGCTGCCTCCATTCCCCTCTCATATTCAGTTGCTTCTTCCCTGGTGACAACATATCTTCCTTTTGCCTGATAATCAAAAAGGTAGGGAGCAGGAAGAGTAACAGGGACGATGTTGCGCCTGTCATAGATTAGTCGATAATGGAGGAATTGTTCATTCCTCTCAAGAAAATGATGATCAAACATATCATCTTTATCCAAATAAACAGGAGGTAAAATCATATCCCCCTCTCATGGGGCTATATTAAGAAAATTAGCCACACGAGTTGCATAAATTCATCCAAATAAATCTCCCCTTCTACTATTATTCTGCAACCTACGTGCAACTATTGCCCCCAAGTTATAACCTTTAGAACCTGACATTGCACTCTTGGGGACACCAAGATCAGGGGCACACATGTGACATACCTCGTCCTTACCATTAATGCATCTACCAATAAAGAGAGCAAAGTAATGTATAGCAGGAAAATGAATGCTCCATATGGTAGCTTGTGCTATGTCCCTAGATTCTCCCACAGTAATACTAGCAAGAAATTCTCTAAATTTAGATTTGCGAGGATCATTAATATTACCCCACTACGGGAGTTTGCAAGCAGTTGTGAAATCCTCTAAATCCATGGCATAATATGTATCATAAATATCAAACATGACACTAGGAGAATTACACGCAGAAATATATTCGAACCTCCGCACAAAGGAATCGGTCAATTGATAATATTGAGGACACTTATCTTGTAAGAAGTCCTCCAGCTCGGCATTATGCACATACCCGTCGAATTCCTCCTTGAAGCCTGCTTCGACCATAAAATCATCGGATGGCCACTCACAAGCCCGAACAATTGCGTCCCTTGGCAAATTAATATCTTGTTCACGTATAGCAATTCTTGGCCCTTTCTTTGCCGAGGAGCCTCCTTGGTACATTCTTCTAAGCATAGTTCTTTTTCTGAAAATTTCTGAAATTTTAGTAACTTCAAAATAAAAGTGAATAAAACCGAACAAGATTGATAGCAACTACCCCTACAAGTTCCTAGAGCCTATATCATGCATCGAAATTGCTTGGGACCTCAAAAATTTAACATGCAAGCTCAAGAACATGGTCACCTATGCAAATTTTTTTTGCAATGAATAAAGCACTAGAACAAAAATTAATTGGACCAATGGAGGAGTCACATAGCAAGCAACAATCTCCCAAAGCAGTTTTGTGAATGGAGCTTTGAGCTAAGAGATCGAAAATTGCAGCAAAACGAGCTAGAACTCGTGCTTGAGTTGGATGGGGATTTTTTTTCAGTAGAAGATGAAGTGTGTGGGTGCTGGCATAAGTGGAGGGGAGCCACCAGGGGCTCACGAGACAGGGGGCACTACTAGGGAAAACCCTAGCAGTAGCGCTGGTTTTGTGCTCACTAGTAGCGCGGGTAGGCGTGCTACTAATAAGGCGCCACAACTATTGCTTAGCAGTAGCGCGTGCCCGCCCGCGCTACTGCTAAGACAAATAGCTACAGCGTTTGTTCAGTACCACGCTACTGCTAAGGTAACTACTTGCAGCGTGTTTTCTGTCCATCGCTACTAGTACTTTTTATTTTTTATTTTTAGTGTATTTATGCGCCATCATACAAATATTGGTACAATACCAGTTATGAGGTTTACATCATTATGTCCATAACAATGTGTTAAATGAAGGTGGATTAGGTTCAAGTGCAGGCAATATGTGGTGCATGTCAAAAGTATACTACTAATCCAAACTTGATCTAGTTTGGACTAGTAGTATTTTCGATGTGCACCACATGTTGCCTCCACTTGAATCTAATCCGCCAGCACAAGCTATTTAATCATCATCATAGTCATTACCACCAACAGTATTTATTTAATCACCACTAACACTAGCTAATAATAATCATCATAGTCATTACCACCAACACTAGCTATTTTATCATCATAGTAATATAGTGTAGCACATCATCATCCTCAAACTCATTTCTAGCTAGCTAATCACTCCTGCTGCTCTCTTTTAGGTAAAATAATATAAAACATGTATAGCTCTCCTCCTTGATCAAGCTGGAGCATGCAGATGAACCTGTCTCCTAATCGTGGGTAGCACATCTGTTTGCTGCCCCCTAGTACTTCTCTGCGCTCCCCCATCACATATTTGGTCCAGTCTTGCACTATTAAGCATCCGTCGCTAATCTTGAATGCACTAAAGTAATCTGTAGGATATCTTGGCCGTAAGCTGATAATACTCATGGTACCTTTAGTCTCGATCCCATAAGGCACAACATTCATCGGGAGTCCATGTTGAAAAACATCGTATGGTAACATACTTAGCAATGAAGTTTAATTTCAAAAATAATGTATGGAAAAGATGCACTGATGACAAATATTAAAAATCTTACCATCCTTCCTAAATAGATGTGACCGTAGTTCATTACGAACACTATTGGTCGCACATTTTCAGTACTAACATTTCTAAATGCAGGAAGAAAATTTGTCTTGACAGTATCAAGATCCTCAAGCCATGAAACATAATGACTGAGCTCCTCGCAGTTGAGTTCAGCCCCAGGACAGTATACGGTCCTGTCTACCAAGCGCTGGACATGTTTGCTTGCACTGAAATAAGCTGACAATACAAATTAGTTGTCAACTATTTTTGAATAAACAATATCAAAGACATAAATATGGTTGAGAAACTTACATAATGGTATAACTGGAGGCGTCTGCACATCGACCCAGATGTCGGTATTACCTTCAATATCATCTTCCAGACGAATATCAAAGGTGATAACCATATCAGGCTCAAATGCATAAGTCTTGCATAGTGCTCGCCATGTTTTGCATCCAAAATAGGTGTAGTCGTCTGAATTGTACAATTTTGCATGGAAAATATAACCATGCTCGGTCTTCAAGTAAACTTTCTTTTCCTCCATACTATGACTGAAACCTATCTTATCCAATACAAAAACTCTTGCATGGAAGGGGATACGCTAGTAGAATAGTAAAAAAAATATAAGTTGAAGCAAATGAAGCAGATGTCATGCTTAATTACGAAAAAAGACTTGTCGTTGTGACTTACTGTATCCACTTCAAAGTTCTCGTCCAGCTTGATGCTGAAGCGCCTATCATCATCTAGGAAGATTCCGTCGCATAGGCCGCGCTCGTCTTCGCAGTATTTGCAAATACCGAAATCCTTTTCGTCGTCAGACATTTCCTATGTTCATAGTTAAAACATTAATTTAAAATCGATCAAAGACAACTACCAAGATACTCAACACACAAATCCGGGGCACTCGATATTTCCTACATATTCTGGCACAAGTCATGCCAAAATTCACGGAAAAATCTGGCATGACCTTTGCTAAAATAGGACATATCAAGCGCCTGAAATTTGCCGGAACAGAAATGAATCAACACTCTGGCAAAACATAGGCCACTCGGGGGTGTAACCTGCAAATATGACCGACCACTTGGATATTTAGCAACACAAGATATACATTTCAAAATACTTATAGGACTCAAATTAGCATGCATTCAATAAGCAAAAGTAAATCATCTCATGCGTCCGTACATCGTCGAATATTATCACTAATACATCACGAATAGTGTCATACATATAACATCACTAATACAACTAAAACCCTAGCACACGACGGGTATCGGCGCGGGCGGTGGACACCCACAGAGAAGGAACCATCACAGGATCATAGCTCCAGTGAGATCCCCGGAGAACCTGCCAGGTATTGGAGAATGGCCTGTGCTCCAACGCAAACAAGTAGCGACGGACGTGCGTGTCCTCCTCGCTGACACGGTGACGCACCACCTCCGCGGAGTCCTCGAGCCTCTGGATCGTCACTGGCCCACGCGACCGCCACCAAAGAAGGTTCGGGTCAACGACAGGCTGGCTCCTCACCAACCTGCGCCCCCTGGTAGGTAGCGCCTCCCAGCACCACCCCGACGGAGCCCAGTCCCGGACATGGCCCATCTGGTCAAGCAGGTGTCGTCCTCCACCGACTCGACGACGAGGATGCGGGATAGGCATCGTCCACGTCGTTACGGGAAAAATTGCTTTAACTAAAAAAATAGCAACAAGTTCTTACTAACATGTTCTATTAATTCAATTAGTTCTTACTGAAAATAAACTTACTATAAATAAAAATAAACTAGTACCTAGCTAATTAGTACCTAGTTCTTACTAACGAATTAGTACCTAGGAACTACTGCTAAGGGTTCGTACTAACTAACTAACACTAAAAATAGCCTAGGGTTCATACTAACTAGCACTAAATAGCTAGGGTTCATACTAAGCAAATTAACAAGAGGGATCGGAAGGGGAGAGTGCTTACAGAGG
>NC_041385.1:841337005-841350547 GCF_002162155.2 Triticum dicoccoides
TCGAGGGAGACGGCGGCGAGGCGGGGCTGCGGGAGACGGCGGCGAGGCGAGGTCGGGGGAGACGGTCGCGAGGCGGGGTCGGGGGAAACGGCGGCGAGGCGGAGGCGACGAGGGGGAGAAGAGAGTGGTGAATTGGGGGAGGAAGATCTCAGGAGGGAATCAGGCCGCGCGGGGGGTTGGGTGAGAATAGATTTAACAGTAGCATGGGAGGGGAAAACGCGCTGCTGCTAAAATCGGTAGTAGTAGCGCCGTTTCTAGAAGGGCGCTACTACTATACCTAGCACTTTGGGAACGATGTGGCAATTATAGTAGTAGCGCGTTCAGTTCCTGCCGCGCTACTGCTAAGGGGATAACAGTTGCGCGGTTTTGGCAGAAGCGCTACTGCTAATTAGCAGTAGCGCCTCATTTTAACACGCGCTACTGGTAAGATTCTGTGTATAAGGTTTTCCCTAGTAGTGGAGCGTGCCCTATAGGGGGGGCGCGCCCTCCTCTCTCGTGGCCTGGTGCTTGCCCCTCCTATAGTATTTTCAGTGCCTAAAATCCTTAAATATTCCAAAAAAATCATACTAAATTTGCAGGGCATTTGGAGCACTTATATTTTCGAACTATTTTTTAATGCACGGATAAATCAGAAAACAGACAGATAATACTATTTTTTCTTTATTTATTCTAAATAACAGAAAGTAAAAAGAGGGTACAGAAGGTTGTGCCTTCTAGTTTCATCCATCTCGTGATCATCAAAATGAACCCGCTAACAAGGTTGATCAAGTCTTGTTAACAAACTCATTCCGAATAACACGGAACCGGAGAAATTTCGAATAACACTAAGTTACCTCAACGGGGATATGAAAATCCCCAACAATAAGAATATCATACTTTTTCTTGACAGTAGGGAGAGGAAATTCAAAACCTCCAAAAATGATAGTTCGAACTTTTTCAATAGAATTGATACTATGAACTTGAGATTGTTTTCTCGGAAAGTGTACCGTATGCTCATACCGTTAACATGAAAAGTGATATTGCCTTTGTTGCAATCAATAACAACCCCTACAGTATTAAGAAACGGTCTACCAAGGATAATAGACATACTATCGTCCTCGGGAATATCAAGAATAACAAAGTCCGTTAAGATAGTGACATTTACAACTACAACAGGCACATCCTCACAAATACCGACAGGTATAGCAGTTGATTTATCAGCCATTTGCAAAGATATTTCAGTAGGTGTCAACTTATTCAATTCAAGTCTACGATATAAAGAGAGAGGCATAACACTAAAACTAGCTCCAAGGTCACATAAAGCAGTTCTAACATAATTTCTTTTAATGGAACATGGTATAGTTGGAACACCCGGATCTCCAAGTTTCTTTGGTATTCCACCTTTAAAAGTGTAATTAGCAAGCATGGTGGAAATTTCAGCTTCAAGTATCTTCCTTTTATTTGTGATGATATCCTTCAAATACTTAGCATAAGTATTTACTTTAAGCATATCAGTTAAGCGCATACGTAAGAAAATAGGTCTAATCATTTCAGCAAAGCGCTCAAAATCCTCATCATCCTTTGACTTGGATGGTTTAGGAGGAAAGGGCATGGGTTTCTGAATCCATGGTTCCCTTTCTTTACCGTGCTTCCTAGCAATAAAATCTCTCTTATCATAACGTTGATTCTTTGATTGTGGGTTATCAAGATCAACAGCAGGTTCAATCTCTATATCATTGTCTTTGCTAGGTTGAGCATCAACATGAACATTATCATTAACATTGTCACTAGGTTCATGTTCATCACCTGATTGTGTTTCAACATCAGAAATAGAAATGTCGTTGGGATTCTCAGGTGTGTCTACAGTAGGTTCACTAGAAGCATGCAAGATTCTATCGTCTTTCTTTTTCTTCTTCTTAGAAGAACTAGGTGCCTCTAAATTATTTCTCTGAGAATCTTGCTCGATTCTCTTAGGGTGGCCTTCAGGATACAAAGGTTCCTGAGTTATTCTACCGGTTCTAGTAGCCACTCTAACAGCAAAGTCATTTTTATTATTTAATTCATCAAGCAGATCATTTTGAGCTTTGAGTACTTGCTCAGCTTGAGTAGCGACCATAGAAGCATATTTGCTAACGCGGTGAAGTTCATCTTTAACTCTAGCCAGATTATCACCTATGGGTCCTATCTCGAAAGCATTATTCTTTAACTCTCTACCAACATAAGCATTAAAACTTTCTTGTCTAGCCATAAAGTCATCAAATTCATCTAAGCATGGGCTATGGAATTTAGTAGAGGGTATTTCAACTTTATCGTATCTATAGAGAGAATTTACCTTTACTACCTGTGTAGGGTTATCAAGACAATGAGGTTCTTCAGGCGTTAAATTAAGACCATGTATTTCTTCAATAGGAGGTAAATTCTTATCATCTTCAGCTTTAATACCTTTTTCTTTCATTGATTTCTTTGCCTCTTGCATATCTTCAGGACTGGGAAATAAAACACCTCTCTTCTTCGGAGTGGGTTTAGGGATAGGCTCAGGAGTTGACTCAATTGGTTCAGGAATTACTTCAGGAACTGGCTCGGGGAGAGTCCAATTATTTTCATTAGTCAACATATTATTCAATAGTATTTCAGCTTCGTCGACTGTTCTTTCCCTGAAAACACAACCAGCACAACTATCCAAGTAGTCCTTGGAAGCATCGGTTAGTCCATTATAAAAGATATCAAGTATTTCATTTTTCTTAAGAGGATGATCAGGCAAAGCATTAAGTAACCGGAGAAGCCTCCCCCAAGCTTGCGGGAGACTCTCTTCTTTGATTTGCACAAAATTATATATTTCCCGCAAGGCAGCTTGTTTCTTATGAGCAGGGAAATATTTAGCAGAGAAGTAATAAATCATGTCCTGGGGACTACGCACACAACCAGGAGCAAGAGAATTATACCAAGTCTTAGCATCACCCTTTAATGAGAACGGAAATATCTGAAGTATATATAAATAGCGAGACTTCTCATCATTAGTAAACAGGGTGGCTATATCATTCAACTTGGTAAGATGTGCCACAACAGTTTCAGATTCAAGGCCATAAAAAGGATCAGATTCAACTACTTTAATAATATCAGGATCAACAGAGAATTCATAATCCTTATCAGTAACACAGATAGGTGAAGTAGCAAAAGCAGGATCGTGTTTCATTCTAGCATTAAGAGACTGCTGCTTCCATTTAGCTAATAATTTCTTAAGGTCATTTCTATCATTGCAAGCAAGAATTTCCATAGCAGCTTTTTCATTCATAACATAACCCTTAGGAAGAACAGGTAATACATAATCATTGGGGGAACGTTCATCATCACTATCATCAGTAATAGGATCTTCAGTAATATCATTCCCCATAACTCTAGCAAGTTGTTCATCAAGAAATTCACCTAATGGCAAAGTAGTATCACGCACAGAAGTAGTTTCATCATGCATAGCAGAAGTGGCATCATCAATAACATGCGACATATCAGAATTCATAGCAGTAGCAGGTTCAGGTGTCGCAAACTTACTCATAACAGAAGGAGAATCTAGTGCAGAGCTAGATGGCAGTTCCTTACCTTCCCTCATAGTTGAGGGAAAGATCTTGGTTTTAGCTTCTTTCAAGTTCTTCATAGTGATCAACAGATATAAATTCCAAGTGACTCAAAGAATAGAGCTATGCTCCCCGACAACGGTGCCAGAAATTGGTTTTGATAACCCACAAGTATAGGGGATCGCAACAAGTTTCGAGGGTAGAGTATTCAACCCAAATTTGTTGATTCGACACAAGGGGAGCCAAAGAATATTCTTGAGTATTAGCAGTTGAGTTGTCAATTCAACCACACCTGGATAACTTAGTATCTGCAGCAAAGTGTTTAGTAGCAAAAGTGGTATGATAATAATAATAACGGTAGCAAAAGTAAAGATAAATGTTTTTGGTTTTTGTATTAGTTGTAACAGTAGCAACGGAAAAGTAAATAAGCGAAGAACAATATGTGAAAAGCTTGTAGGCAATGGATCAGTGATGGATAATTATGCCGGATGCGATTCCTCATGCAATAGTTATAACATAGGGTGATATAGAACTAGCTCCAATTCATCAATGTAATGTAGGCATGTATTCCGTAAATAGTCATACGTGCTTATGGAAAAGAACTTGCATGACATCTTTTGTCCTACCCTCCCGCTGCAGCGGGGTCCTTACGGAAACTAAGGGATATTAAGGCCTCCTTTTAATAGAGAACCGGACCAAAGCATTAACACATAGTGAATACATGAACTCCTCAAACTACGGTCATCACCGAGAAGTATCCCGATTATTGTCACTTCAGGGTTGTCGGAAAATAACACATAATAGGTGACTATAGACTTGCAAGATAGGATCAAGAACACACATATATTCATGAAAACATAATAGGTTCAGATCTGGAATCATGGCACTCGGGCCCTAGTGACAAGCGTTAAGCATAGCAAAGTCATAGCAACATCAATCTCAGAACATAGTGGATACTAGGGATCAAACCCTAACAAAACTAACTTGATTACATGGTGAATCTTATCCAACCCTTCACCGTCCAGCAATCCTACGATGGAATTACTCACGCACGGCGGTGAGCATCATGAAATTGGTGATGGAGGATGGTTGATGATGACGACGGTGACGAATCCTCCTCTCCGGAGCCCCGAACGGACTCCGGATCAGCCCTCCCGAGAGAGATTAGGGCTTGGCGGCGGCTCCGTGTCGTGAAACGCGATGAAACTTTCTCCTTGGTTTTTTCTCCCCGAGACGGAATATATGGAGTTGGAGTTGAGGTCGGAGAAGGTCCAGGGGGCCCACGAGATAGGAGGCCGCGCCCTGGGGGGGGGGGCGCCCCCCTGTCTCGTGGATAGGCTGTGGGCCCCCTGGCATTAATTCTTTCGCCAAAAATTCTTATTAATTCCAAAAAGTGCCTCCGTGGATTTCCAAGACATTCCGAGAAGTTTTCTTTTCTACACATAAAACAACATCATGGTAGTTTTGCTGAAAACAGCGTCAGTCCGGGTTAGTTTCATTCAAATCATGCAAGTTAGAGTCCAAAACAAGGGCAAAAGTGTTTGGAAAAGTACATACGTTGGAGACGTATCATTTGGCGAGACCGAGGACGAGGCAGAGGACAATGCCGGCTCCGACGAGTCCCTGATCCGCTGGCGTCGATGACGCCCTACTCCGCCGAGGCCCCGCAGCACCAACAACGAGGCAGAGGACACCGCCGGCTCCGCCAAGGCCTTGCGCCGCCAACAACGAGGCAGAGGACATCGTCGGCTCAGCCGAGGCCCCACCCTGCCAGCAACATGGGGGAGGATTTCCACCGCTCTGCTGAGGCACCGCCCGCCGGCAATGAGACAGAGGACATCGTCGGCTCCGCCGAGGCCCCGCCCTGCTGCCAACAAGGCCGCGCCACACAGAAAACGAGGAAGAGTAGAACACGGTAGGTCGCCACCGCTCGGGTCCAAGTAAGGCCACCGCTGCTACCCTCCGGTTGAAGCCAAGCTAGGCGGGTTGACCATTGACGGCCGATTAGCTTCTTGGCAGCGACGTGGAGTCGGAGAGCTGCGTTGGAGAAGAACGCTGCTTCTACTTAAATACTGGTGCAGTTGGCTGACTGACATGTGGGCCCAACATGCCACATGTCAGTTACGCAACTGCACCTGCAGTTAAGTCACTGAAGCTTCTGTTCGGCTCAGCGGGACACATGTGGGTAGCTTCGGTTAATTAATTATACCTCCAGCGCACCCCTTTTTAGTTTTTTTAGAAAAGGAGGATGACCCCCGGCCTCTGCATCTGGGAGATGCATGCGGCCACAAACACCCCTTTTTAGTTGAAGAATGTATGAAATATGATGAAATCCGGCATGTTTATATGAAATCCGACCGTGTATGAATGAATTTATTTCGATTAGTTCGAATTCCTGTATCACTGGCATTGGATGAACATGCAAAACAATACATACTAGCATTATTCCTAGGGTGATCACTACGTTTGCAGCAGTTTCACATGTACTCCCTCCGGTCCTTTCTAGTCTGCATACAAGTTTTGTCTGCAGTCAAAGTATCTCTACTTTGACCAATCTTATACAAAAAAGTATGCACTTTCACAATGTGTGAAGTAAAAAGGAACAGAAGGAGTACAAAGAGTTTGAGCAGCTTTTTAGCGTTTCTGTACATTGCAATCAAACACACAGGCCTGATAATTCATATAGAACATTCAAAACAATCGATGATTATGCATCTCAGCGACTCACATGTCAGAGGCAATATTTACTTCACAACTAAAGAATAAAGAAAAAATTGATCGCCGCTGCTGACAGCAAAGGGCGTCCCATTCGAAAATATCGAAGGCATATCTTGCTAAAATCAATGAGCAAAATTTGACAAGGTTGTCCCATTCCAAAATATGAAATGCCTATGATTGTGGAATGGGCAGGGTTTTCCATCAGTTCGAACATTGACATGGCACCTCGTGCTAAATAAACCAGCTGTTCTTTTTGTGCAGTTCCACCAAAATCAACCAAATTCGTGGGTAGCCTGTATGATTTCGCCCTTATATGTTGCAACGCCTTGAACTTATGGGCACCTCCTTTCTTGTGGTGGAAATGAATGATTCGATGTATTCATGAACATTTTGTGCAGTTCCTGTTGAAATCAAGCTGAGCACCCCTGTTTGCACAAATACAAAAAAGTGATTAGTATAAAGCAAACTGTACTATGAATTGACAGTTTCAACAGGCACATACATGGTCGATGTAGAGCACACTTTTAGAAAAATGGAACTCACCAGAAAGAATCCTAGAACAACATTGTACTCGCGCATCACAGCAAAAAGAATGGAGATTTGTCAGTTCTTCTGAACTAAAGTTAGTTTGGTCTTATGGGGAGTAATGTAACCATCCTTCAACTGCTCCTTCTGATGAGAAGATAGACAGGGCTTCTTCATCCTGGCATAATTGGAACTAGTCACTTCACGTACTCCATATTCTTCTTCAAAGGAAGATGATCCCAGTTTGCTCGAAAAAAGGAAAGGAAATATTTAAAACAACACAGATGAAGCACTTCTCAAGGACAATACCACTTTTTCATGACAGTATCTAAACAGTAGCACAACACCAATAGAGATGACAAAGCTCAATCATATGGATGAAATCATTGGGTGAGTACCAACATTTGTCAGGAGGCTGATTGTGTAGAGCATACAGATGAAGCACTTCTCGGGAACCATCTGTTGCTATCTAAGGGGGTGGCCATGCTTACTATATACTCCTCGATTAGTTTAATGTTTCCAACATCTTCTTGTGCAGTTCCACTAAAATATATGGTATCTCCAAAGAAGATCCCTGTTTGCAAAAGTAGAGATAATTACGTATGGCATCAAATCAGTGGCAAAACAATTGCTCGTTCCAGCCATAGCAATAAATTAAGATGCAAAACTATATCATTACTTGTGTCATCATAGTTCTAGTGCTTCATTACAGCACCGGGAGTTGGTTTTTGTTTTTCTTCCGCTTGTTCTTCCCCTTCATCAGTTGGTTCAATAACAGACAAGCTTCGCCTTCAATGTAAGATTTGGCATGTCAATTAGGGAGCACAAGTATAGTACTAAACTTAATTTTCTGATGAAAGTGGCAAAATACAGGCTAGCAGTTGTGAAATATCCTTATCTTACCTCAATGGGATATTATGGTGCACATACAGATTGGAAGTCTTGTCTCCATTTATGCAGTTCACTAAAATCAAGCAACATTATCGTATAAGTAGCACAACATATGAAAGCACACTGCAGAATCATGTGAAAGAAGGCTAGTACTGACCTCTCATGATGCGGAATTCAAACAACTCACAAGAAGAAGATCTGAACCAAATTCGCCTTAACAGATAGAAAGTAAGATCTCCTCTTGTGCAGTTCCACTAAGATCAAGCAATCAAGCAACATTGTCGGTGTGACATTTTGGTTGAACTGCACAAAACACTCTTAAAACAAAACTGTTTTGTGCAGTGCAACAAAAGGTCACAATGGCAACGAGGTGAAGTAGATAACCCTGTTTACACAGAGGTGCAAAGGAAACAATTAGTGGTCAATAACGATGGAAGACACAGAATTCAACAAAAAGAAGCATCTACCTTATCTAAATGGGAAAAAAGCAAGACAGTAGCATTTCTCAAACGGTGGCATTGATTAATATTAACATAGAGATTATATTAACAATAAAATTCGTTAAACATGTAATTTGCTTTTAACTATGGCATTGCATCAATTTTCCAGCGGCATTATTAGAGGGTGTTTGTTTACAGGGACATTTTGGTGTAGGGACTAAAAAAACTCCGTGTCAGTCACATCTAAAGTGGGCATTTGGGACTAAAGAAAGAAGACCCCGAGGGAGTCTTTTTGGGACTTTTTCCAACAGTTGCCCCTGCCACGCATTGCACCTTGTTTCTATTAGTTCATTACTAGGGGTAACATGGTCTTTTAACATGTCATTTAATAACCTCTAGTCCATGTTTAGTCCCTGGAACCAAGCAGGTAGGGACTAGGGAGTTTTTAACCAAATAGGGCCTTAGATTAACAACAGCTAATGAGTTGCACGGGACAGTGGATGCACCAGCACCATGTGCATCTACCGATGTACTGTGGTCATGCACAGTCTGTTGCAACAAAGAACAAACAACCAAGGAGCATACTTGTGTTGGTCCCAGTTTTGTTATCTTTAGACACCTTTCCCTATGTGAGCACAGTAAACCTAGTCCTGCTCAAACTCTACAGCCTTGTCCCTTCCTTTCCTTTTTGAACTAGTACTTTCGCCCCTTCCTTTCCTCTTTGAACCACGTCCTAGATTTATGCGATACAACTTCCCACAACTTTCCCCCATTCCTTTCCTCTTTGAACCATGTCCTAGATTCATGCTATACAACTTTCCCCCTTCATTTCCTCTTTGAACCATGTCCTAGATTCATGCTATATACAACTTTTTCCACTACTTTCCCCCACTCCTTTCCTCTTTGAACCACGTCCTAGATTCATGGTATACATGCAGCTAGAGCAATGCATGTGGAGTAAGTAAAATATACCTTAAGGTTCTTGGGGCGCAGTTCGGTGGACGAAGGGACGATGGCGAAGAAGAAGGGGTCGGAGGCCCTCCCGCGCCGCCGCTGGGTGGAAAGTGAACAGCAGCGCCGATAGTGGATTCCCTTCCTCGCTGACGGCGACATCGTTAAGCCTCCTTCCCTTCCCGGCGGACGGATCCTGCCGGCTCTTTGAGTAGCAATGAGGGGAGAGAGAGGCCAACGAAGTCTTGTTTAGATCTGGAGAGGGCGAGAGAGTGTGAAGAGAGCAACTACAAGCGCTGAGGCTCCAGCGGGAGAGGGCGAGAGAGTGTGAAGAGAGCAATTACAAGCGCTGAGGCTCCAGCGTGTATATATACACTGGAGAGAGAGTGTGAAGCGTGCAAACCCTAGAAAACATTTTGACCAGTCAAAGAATCCTCCTGGCAAAAATTATGCTCAAGTGTAGTTATCGAACCCGAGACCTCAAGTTTGATGAGCGAACAGGCTAACCAGCTACACAACCCTCCCATTATGTTCAACGAGAGGAAAATAACCTTTTATACATTCCTGCATTCGTGTGACAGGCATGCCGTGTTTGTGTGTGTGTATGTGGGATTCATGAGGATTTCAATCATAATCGTGTCATGTGGCTTTGGTGGTAAGACTATCCACGGAGGTGCAGAAATAATGCAGCCTTAGTCACCTTACCTCTCTCCACGTAGTACATTGGGTCCCACCAGTCAGAGGGTGAAACAAACAAATTAATAAGAAAAATTAAAAGCACCAGCGGTTTATCTTACTACCTCACACATCTCGCTACTGTTCGGGAACACTGTCCAATTGATCCCTCTGTTCGCTCACGTACTATTTTAAGTGAATCCTTATTATAACATGCACACAAATTTTGGGCACTTGTATTCGACTTAAGTCAGTGTGCCACCGTATCTCGTATACTTACTACTCCCTCCGTCTAGGTATAATAAGTCACGTTAGAAGGTGCAACGGGACCAAGGTGCATGCGTGGTCGTGTGTGTGTTTAACAGCATGTGTGTGTTAGAGAGTGCGACAGATCGACCTACTCCTACAGAGATATGGTGTGTAGTGTACGATTTTAGCCGCGAGAGTCGGTGCATCCTCTCGTTTCCGGGCGTGTCCGGTAGGGACATGCGGATAGCTGCCACGCCCGCTCCTGACCAGCCTGGCCCACCCAAAGCCCCTCCATCGCCCGTGCGCGCTTCCCGCCCGAAACAGTCAGCACCGCTCCAAAGAATCGGTGCCGCATTCATGCCCGGGCAGAGCGGACGCGACCTCTCACTGGCGCAAGAGTGATGGTTGCTTCGTCCGTCCAACTTACTGCTGGGTCTATGTGATTTGACCGCTCATTGTTCTTTATTACTGAGGTGGTAGGACTGCTGGATGTCCCACACTTTCGGCGAAAGGAGGTAGTAGATTACAACTTTCTCCATTCTTACAACGGAGGAGTGCAAGAGCAGGGAAAACATGCAGGCTCAGTGATTACATGGCCCACCTCACACTATCACCGTGCAACACCTAACTCTTTACATAGTACTCCCTCCATTCCTAAATATTACTAGATGAGTCCCCGCACGTTGCCGCGGAATAGCGGTATATCTCTCTGCGCAAAATTATCGATTTCATAGAACTAAAAAAATAATCTATAACCGCATGACAAATGTGGTAGTCAAACTAAATAAACTCCCCATATCATTTAGATCATCCCACGTAAGGAAAAAAGATCAGCCAACTCCTACTCATAATGGGATTATATTTTTCTTTTTGACATGTTAATGGGACTTAAAAGCTCACTTACATGCATGCTACCGGTGCATGCTTGCATGCAGACATGTTGATGTGATTTAAAACCCACTCACATGCATGTGCCACGGTATTTCTGCATGCTTGCATGTGGCTTAGTGCGGAGCCTCTCAACGTCTAGATCAGACGGCTATTATGACTGATTTACTTCATCTAATGGCTACGTCAATTTTGATGATGTGGCTCAAGGAGAGGATAGAGAATTCCTAGTAGTGGGGGCTAGCTATTACTAGTAGATAAGTCTTTGTAGAGATTCCACTAGGTGAACTATATACGGAACAAAATGAATGAATCTACACTTAAAATGCATCTGTATACATCCGCATGTGGTTAATGGTGAAATCTCTACAAAGACTTATATTTAGGAACGGAGGAAGTACTAGTATAGTACTGGTACGTACTGTAATTTATCAGCGAGATAAATTTGTACAATGCTATGAAGCTTCTAGCTCCTGTTACATGTATCTTGCGTCCAAGGTTGCCCGTTGCAACATTTCATCAAATACAAAGGAGACTAACATGCATGCTATTGCATCTCAATGATTGACAGATCATAGCAAATATGTACTCCCTCCGTTCCAAAATAAGTGTCTCAAGTTTGTGTAAACTTTAGTACAAAGTTGTACTACTACTAAAGTTGACACTTATTTTGGAACGGAGGCAGCTAAAGAAAAAAATGATCCATGCAGTCCCTAGCCCTTGAACCGTGAACCCTGACCAGGCTTCAATTTGCTGGCCACGTTCGAGCTTCCTAATAAATGAAGTTTGCAACCTTTTGACCATCGGATCATTTTGTGCAGTTTCACCAAAATCGAGATGAGCATCCCTGTGGCAAAGAAATTGAAGAAACGTGATTAGAATAAGATTATTAGGACTAGTTGATGAGACATAAACTCATCACAAATACAGTATGTAGAAGCCAGTAGAGGTATCAGGTATGTGCGGGGCAAAGAAGTAGAGAAATATCCACAGGGAGTGATGTGGGCTGCTGGAGCAGTGGTGCAAGCCGGCTGTAAAGGGAGTTGTACCTGAGGGACGTAGCTCAACCTTGAGGAGGGCGGCGGGAGGCGGCAACTGCCCACGTCGCGGCAATGAGCAAGGGACAAAGGCAACCTCACCGGCTTTGTGAGAGAGAACGGCGGGGACCCCTGATCGGGACGTGCCGACAGTGGGTTTTCGCCGTCGGCGACGGCCACCACATCTACACTAAGCATCCACCCATTCCCCAAGCGGACGTGATCCGCTGGGATGTTACAGATGTGGCCACAGTCGTTTTGTGCGAGAGAGTGTGAAGAGAGCAACCCCAGCAAGCAATCGTGTAGGCTAGCCCGTCCTGACTATGTATATAGTGGAGCGGTTTCCTTTTCTCTCCATATGAACCTATCATATTGCGTACGTGCCACTGAAGAAAAAAAATTATTTATAAATGACGCGGCACCTACTACTCGTTCTCCTATAACCTTGCGCTTGGCATCTCCAAAATATTAACCTTGCGATTGGCTCTTCGCCTCTTCGGGAAGTCAAGCAACAATGGTAGTGCAGTATAATCGTTCTGGCTATATGAGACCGAATGAAATGCTGCACGTCCACCACGTGGGCGAGGGTCGAGGGGCGAGGGAGAGTGCTACTACATACGGAGCAAAATGAGTGAATGTACATTTTAAAATACGTTTATATACATTAGTGTTTGGAGTATGTACTAGTAGTTCATATTGAAATCTACTAAAGGACATATATATTCCAAACAATATGATATAATCTCTATAACCAAGGTAGTAGGGACGAGGAGTAAAAGGAGGGAGTAGTAAATTTTTCTCCTCGTCCTGCGAGCCACCGCGCGCATGGGCGAGGGAGGAGCAAGCTTCACCTCATCCTGCGAGCCACCGCGCCCGTGGGCAGAGGAGACGGCGTACTAAGCAAGCTTCTCCTCATTCTGCAAGTTGACGGGACACATCAAAAGTACTCCAGTGTATAGAGCCTTGCCTCTAAGGTAGGCCCCACATGGTTTGCCTCTTTTTTTAATTTAACATAACGGGTCAAGTCGCAATTTGTTTGTTCACCCGTGGTAGACGATCCTCCCTCCACCAAGTGGACAACCAGTACACGTGCCAAATTACCACGTGGGCTGCCTTTTTCGTACAGAAATGAGCTCCCCTGTGTACCCGCGCGGGTGTGGTTGGGAAAGAGATGGGAGTACGTGCGCCGTGCATGCACCTCTTCTCTTCGTGCACGTCCCCCACCTACGTGGGTGTGTGTGAGAGATACAAACCGCGTTCGTGAGTGTTTTTTGTTTTGTGGTGGGGGTGGGGGTGAGGTGGGGGGTTGATTTCGTGAATTAATTGTGGGAATATGTGTCGATGACATCTCAAACAAAATTTTGCATGCAATGTGTGTGAAATGGAGGCCTATCCATATCATACATAGAGGGTCGGGCAATCCACGAGAAGAGAGGGAGGGGTCATAGCTATCGATAGAGTCGAATAGAGGATCAAGTGGGTGGGTGCGAGATCGATGAAGAGAGCCATTGAAATTGTGTGTGTGTGTGTGTGCAAGTCAAAGATATAGGGCGACTGCCCTACCAAAACGTTAGAGGGCACATGTCAAGTTTGTGTGTGGCAGGGAGACATGACTAGAGC
>NC_041385.1:841350760-841356153 GCF_002162155.2 Triticum dicoccoides
TGTGTGTGGTGGGGAGAGGGTGGGGGGAGGGGTAGGCAGAGGCCTAACTATAGAGGTAGAACGACTCGTATATGTGTTGAGAAGGAGAGACCCAGCTATGTCTTGAGGGAGATCGGTCGACATCCATACATAACTGAAGGACGGGAAATATGATGGGACAGAGAGAGAGAGAGAGAGAGAGAGGAGAGAGAGAGGGAGGGAGAGGGAGGGAGAGGGGTAGTGCTGGATGGGTGATGGAGTTGCTTCTCGAAGATGTTGGGAGTGGCCTACTAGACAAACTGAGGGTGGAACTACAATGTTATTAATAAGAGTGGGGATGTGTTTCTGTGTGTGCCTGTGCGTGATAGATCTGTCGGGACGCATCCATGGATGATGAAGGGGAACCATGTGTTTGGTAAGCAAACCTAAGTATATCGGTAGATCAATTGTTGTTTATCGGAGGAAGGGAGAGACACAACTAATGAGGTAGATTGATCGACGTGTGGGTAAAAATGAGTTATAAGGACCTAGCTGGCTATATGTATAGCGAGAGATCGATCGGTGTACGTCCATTTGTTAGAGGCAAATAAGGCCCAGCAAGACGGATAGACAGAGAGAATGGAGCTAGGAGGTGGTGCGAGAGGCCCAACTACTAGCTAGATAGGGGGAGGAGTGTGTGGTTATGAGATCGATGAAAAGAGGGGCGAGAGTTTACACGTGTGTCTGACCATATGAGAGACATGAGGCAAGGACATATAAAGGAGGCGATTGAAGCTGTATGTGTATGCTGTAGGCAGGCATCGCTAGAGAAGTTTATCGATCGGTGTGTGTCGGAAAGGAGTTGTGGAGACTCTGGGAGAACGACCTAAAGAAAAAAATGAATGAGCCCGGTGGATAGAATGCCGAGGGAGGGGGAGGGCGAGGAGGGCGTGTGCATGCACGAGAGAAAGTTAGTGGTAGCTACAAAGGTTAGAGGATTGTGCGGGTGTAAGAGACTAACAAAGATCATAATTTGATATGAAAGCGGATTCATATATTTGAATAGGAGATCATAGTGTTTTAAGCATTGCATGCATGAATATAGCGGTGATACACGTGTTGTGCACATGTTATACCATAATGTGATAGTGCATGGCGTTTGCAACTCACAGCTAAATGCCGAACAATATAAACCATACTATACATCAAACAATCTCACATTTTATTTGAATTTGTGATAATGTGCGGCGTTTGCAGCTTACAACTAAATATCGAGCAATCTAAACAATACTATATATCGAACAATACATTCTCATTTTATTTGAATTTGTGGTAATGTGTGGTGTTTGCAACTCACATCTAAATACTTGTAGGCCTAGGGGGCGGGGCACCATACATAATGTGATAAACACATTATACATATGAGACATGGTTTAGATTATGAAGATCTAGCTAGAGCTAGAAATGTAATGTGATTTGAAATCAAAATAAAGTGGATTGAAAAAATCTAGTTCGAGTTCATATAGTACACATAGTTCATATGTAACTAGAGACTAATCATATGGTGTGCTGTGAAGATAATACACAAACGATGGTTTAACTTGACAATAATGATGATTGTAGATCTTATTAAAACAGAGAAACGAATTCAAATGCTTTGACTTCACAACAAATACTGTAGATCTTATTCAAATTTAGTTCATATTGAAGCGGTAGTATATACGTTTGGAATGCACTAAAACGCTCATTTGAGTAGTACTCCCTCCGTTCCTAAATATTTATCTTTCTATATATTTCAACAAGTGACTACATACGAAGCAAAATGAGTGAATCTACACTCTAAAGTATGTCTATATACATCCGTATGCGGTAGTTCATTTGAAATCTTTAAAAGACAAATATTTAGGAACGGAGGGAGTAGGTTGCATGCATTATACATGTAGCGAAATATTTTAATTGAACATAACATGAATTCAAAGTTTTGAATGACATTTGTAGTGCGCATTGATTTGGTACAGTACACGTTAGGCTTGTCCAGAAATTTCAACCCGCGCCTTGTTAGCCCGAAATATTTAAGATATATCTTTGTCTCGTTATGCTCCGACAACTCCCTCCATCTCAACCCGCGCCTTACTATTCCGAAATTACAACACGCGCGAAAACTCCCACTTCCTGTGAAATCCCGACACGCGAAATGCCCGTGGTACCCCTGAACCGAAAGAACCGCCTCAAATCGGTGGGGGGGGTACTTTCGTAACTTACCCCATATTTCGGACAAGCACGTCTCTAAGCCATGGTTCCCCACTGCCATCCCATCCGCCCACCCATTTGTACACCGAGGCCACGAAAACCCGTGATGAAACCCCACACTCTGCTCCGTCCGCCACCCAGCCGAAGCCTCTTCCTTGACGGCATCGTCCACAGCAACACCTTGACGTCCCTCATCCACCGTACCGGATGAGGATCCGTCGTTGATCTCATCGTCCCGCCGGTTCAGCCACCCTGTCCTCCACCTCCAAGGAGCTGCCCTGATGTTCCCCTCGTCTTTCGCGCCACCTCCATTCCCACACTAATCGCCGCATTTTCTTCTTGATTCGATCTCACGGTGCTGCCGGTGCTTGGTCCCGAGCCGACACGGCGCGGCTCCATCCATGGCGGCGTCGCCGGCCACTTCCTCCACGGCGTCGCTCCCTCGGCGGCGACGTCCACATCAGTAGGAGCTACTGCTGCTTTAGCTCTCACTCGCGCTGCTGCTCTGCTCTTGCTCTCGGTCCCCTGCCTGGTCTACTCTTGCTATTGCTCTTGCTCGCGCTGCTGTTCTCGCTCTTGCTCTTGCTTGCGATGCTGCTCCGATTTGGCTACACTTCAGTCGACTGAATCGACTTTTGGGTCAGTCTATTTTCAAGGGATGGGCTCGCCGGGGTGAAGGAAGAACCAGCCGCAGCAGGGAGGGGGCTTGCCGGAGAGGTACCCCACTATCTATCTTAGGGTTTAGGATGGGGGCGGTGGTCACCGGCGGTGGCGGGGTGTTGGCGGGGAGGTGGCTTGGGGATCGCCGGAGAAAAAGCTCGGCACGGGGGGCCCTAGAGGGATGTCCGGGGCGGCGGCGGACCGGCGGTGGGAGTGTTTCCGGGGCGGGCGGGGCGGAGCACCGCCGGCCGCGGGCGGTGGGGGGCTGCTGTTTGGCCGGTGGTGGCTGGCGGCTCAGGGGGGTGGAGGTTGAAGATGAACCGCAGGCCCTTGATTTCGTATCCAACGGATGCAAAATTGATTGGCCAGAGATGAAAAAGTCAGTCGACCGACATGTAGCCTCACCTTGCTAGTGCGTTCAGTTTCGTCAGCAAAATTCAGTTTCGACAGCAAAATTCAGTTTCGACAGTTAGGTTCAGTTTCGACAGTTAAGTTCAGTTTCGACAGTTAAGTTCAGTTTCGACAGTTAAGTTCAGAGATGAGCGGCTGATGTATTTTACATCTAGAACTTTGTGGTTATGTATTTTACATCATGTATTAGAGATGCTATTAGAATTCCACTCAGGTTAACGTTGTGCATTGTCTCTCTTGTCCTGCTTCAGCCTCGGCGTCGTACAACTCACTGGAGCTGCTCCAACGACAAAACCCTCCATCACAGCGGAGGAGTACCTCGGGCTCCATCTCCAGACGCCTAAGATCTTCTTCCCCTCCTCCGACAGCAAAGTCAGCCGGAGCATCCTCACCGGCCAACCCAATCACGCTGAGATCGACATGGCTTCGCCAAAGAGGTTGTACACTTGTTGCATCTCTTTTTTACTCTACATGTTATATATATTGTCCACTGAGCACACGGATTTGTTCCTTTAGTGTCTCCTTGAAAGAAAAAACGTAGGAATTTTAATTTTCACTTGTCCTCCTTTTCAAATTCCTATTCATGAAGCACAAGACTAGCTAAGAGATAGTAGCATAATAGCATTATAACCGTACATTTCATTGTGGTTTGACTTAATCTCACCATGCTTCTTTGCATCCTGTGATCTTCCAATTGTTGTGAATCAAACAACCAGATTGGCAGAAATCCTGTGTTTTCAAATTCTCTGTTTTGCACGTGCATTCCTATCCTATTCCTGTCTATTTCCTATCCCTGCATTGTCGGAATCCTCCAATTCAAACGAGCCCTTACAGAATTACTTCTCTTACAGATAGTTGTCAAAGAAAACCTTGCGTGGTTTGTCCCGCTCCTGCTGCGCCGTTGTCCACCCCAGCTCACCTGCTCCAACGACAGAAGGGTCCAGCACAGCAGGGATCCGGCCTCCAGACTGTCTTTCGCCGCCTCAGATCTTCTTCCCCGCCGCTGGCAGCCATGAAAACTGCATTACCATCATCAACCGAGCAGATGACCTCGAGGACTACACGGGTCCGCAAGAGAGGTCGCACTCTTTCGTGTCTGCTTATGTTATGCATCGCTTAATATTACATGCTACTTTATCGTCCTGTTCAACGATTAGACTCTGAGTCAGCTCCAAACTAATGGTCAAACTTGAGTTTTTAAATGGTTGTGGGGTACATATTGGGGCCGCTATCAATAGTATCTATCTACTATCTGGTTAATCTCCGGTGTCTACTATGAGTTTCATGTTGGGTGGGAAACAAACAGTAAAGAAGCTATTATCTGTATTTAATAACTGAAGCCATTATCTGCCTGCTATTATTGGTTTTGGGTCTATCCACAGGTTGCTACCATCACTCTGGATTTCTGCATGCACTCCTTACATAATCTCACTATGTTTTATTCCTATGCATGACAGTTATTATAAACAATGGAACTGAACATGTGGAGCAAAAGAGACGAGCCTTGCGTGACAATATAATTTCATGCAAGCGTCGCTCCATGGTAGGCGCAAAGGCAGCCCCCCTCCACGCATTTCGGATTGTAATCAAGAGGAAGATATCTGTTCTGAGGGGGATCCAGAAGGAGAAGATAACTCCTATTTACCCCCTTAGGTCTTCGCTCTAACTTGGCATGCTGATGTTGGTTATATCATGCATATGGTGTCTTGCATTGCTTACTTTATACATCAAATATGTCATCTGCTTAGTTTAGACATCCTTTGTGCGAATGTCATTTGTTTAGTTTATTCATCGTTTATGTGAATTATGCAACGCCACCTTGTTTAGCCAGGCATCATATATGTGAATTTTGCAATGCCATCCTGCTTATCCAGTCATCTTATATATAGATTATATCATGCCATCCTTTTTTTCGTTACATATTACATTTGTCAACAATGTTAGTACATTCAAGGTCTTCTGAACAATGCTCTTCGTGTGCATCAGCCATTTGACACGGTGATGGAAAATTCTGGAGTGAAAACAAGGTCTTCTGAGCAGACTATGCTATCTAACGAAGCGCATATCTCGTTGGTTACGGATAGCTCCTCAGAGGAGGATTCAGAGACAGATGA
>NC_041385.1:841356381-841364874 GCF_002162155.2 Triticum dicoccoides
TGCTTATATCGTGCGTATGGTGTCTCGCATTGCTATGCCATTTGATTAGTTTAGACATGCTTTGTGTGAATGCCACCTGTTCAGTGTCTAATTACCATATATGTGAATTATGCATTGTCATCTTGTTGCAAGACATTATATATGTGAATTATACAATGCTATCTTGTTGCAAAGGCATTATATATGTGAATTATGCAATGACATGCTGTTTAGCCAATCATCATGTATGTGAATTATATCATGCTATCATTTTTTTGTATTACGTGTTCCATTTGTCGACAACGTTTGTATATTCAACTACTCTTCCTGTGCATCAACCATTTGAAGCGGTGATGGAAGTATTTGGAGTGAAAACAAGGTATTCAGAGCAGACAATGTTACCTGCTGAAGCAGACATCTTGCTGGCTACAAAGAGCTCCTCAGAGGAGGATTCAAAGACTGATGACCAGTCCTATTTCCCCCCTGAGGTCTATGCTCAAACTTGGCAGGGTTATATTACTCATGTCATGCATGTTGTCTTGCATTGCTTAGTTTTTACATCATATATAGATTGCCATCTGCTTACTTGCTTACTATATAAATCATATATTTGAATTATATTATGCCATCATGTTTACATAGTACATACACATCATCTATCTGAATTATGGCATGGCAACCCATTTAATAAAGACATCATATATTTATACCATCTCATCCTGTTTAGTGTTTACAGTCATCATATTTAGAATTATGACATTCTATCCATGAATGTATGTGAATTATGGCATGCCAACCTATTTAATAAACACATTATATAGTTATGTCATGTCATCCTGTTTACATAGTCTCATATTTTGAACTATGTCTTTCCATCTTTTTTAGTTAGCCATCATAATGTGAAATTGTGTCATGCTATCCTGTTTAGTTAGCCATCATATATGTGAAATTGTGTCATGCTATCCTGTTTGATTAGACAACATAAATATGAATTATTTCATGCCCTCTTTTATTCCCCACTATCCATTGCACCTGTCTATCATACAATGTCTATACTTTCAATTACTTTTCTTGTTTATCAGCCATTTGAATTGGAGAGCGTGATGGCAGTATCGAAGGGAGTAACAACATGGTCTTCAGAAAAGATAGTGCTACCAGTTGATGCAGATAGAACCACGGTTGTACTTGCCCAAGGACCAGATCCACCACACATAACCCAGACTCTCGCAGATTGTACCCCTACCCAGTTGGACAGAGAACCGGCTACACCCCTTCTAACCCCAACCCCGACAGATAGTAACCCAGTTCCAGTTGACACAACACCGTCTCCACCACAGAGCACCCAAAAACGAGCGGTTAGTAAGGGAACTGCAGTGCCCAAAGCACGAGGACCACCACTCTGAATCCCAACTCAACGCTTAAAGGAGAAGAAGATTTGTTCTCAGGTCAGGTTCTGTAGCTATGGTTCATACTCCTTTGCTCTTGCATTACTGTATTTACTCATACCAACTATTTTCAAATTTGAAGGATGGAATTGAAACTCCAATGGCGCAACAGGTATGTTTTAAACCTGTTTCTTTAACTAGTTTGCTTTTGTAACCTTCTCTATGTTGATTTCAGTTTCAATTGAATGAACAGTTATGTTCTCATGTCGTGCACATTACAAGTGTTGTTATTGCTCTATAATTACCCACATTTATATTCTGTCTATTCTGCTTTGTCTTGAACAAATATTATTTGAACTGTGTCTCTATCTTGATTTGGCAACAAAAACTAGAATGATATAGACCATAAAGTGACCATGGTACATAGATATATGTTTGTTTCATGCTGTTATCCTGTCCACTTTACTACTAAACTAATTTACCAAAATGAGTTTCATATACAACATGGTAAACATGTGATGTGTCTGCTTGTTTCTCTTTTAGAATGTGGACAAAATATTGGAGAACAGTACCGCGTTATCCAACGGTAAAGGAAGTAATGCAGATAAGGTTCAAGATAGTGAGACATCCCTGTTGGTCTCCAAGAAAGCTGATAAAAACTATCTTGACGACAGTGAGGGAACCCAAAAGTCATGTCTTGATGTAGTGTTTGAGTTACTGGCCACTACTGCTGGAACAAGCTCTTCGAACTCGCTGCCTGAATTAGTTCGTCTTCTTGAGTCTCAACTTCAAGTTGAAAGACATCGATCAGATGTGCTGCGACAGGAAGCTAAAGGACTGAGGAAGTCCCTGCAGAATTCAGATGCATATTTTCTGGTGCAACAGCAAGCGCTGGAGGATTTAAGCGCCAAACAAGAGAAAGTTAATAAGCTTGCTAAGAATCTTGCAAGCATTATGGGTACCCAAGATATTGTTTCTTGAGATCTTCTGAAGTGGTTTCAGTTCTGGATTTATTTTGCTGCGGCGTTTATTTGCGCTGGTCGCCAACTTTGACAACCAGTGTATATGATATGCTGCTTTGTTCCCTATATTTGCACTCGTGGCGAACTTTGATGCCCAGTGGATGTAATATGTGTAATAGCCATGATAGCCTAGCATAAGTTGCTTGCTTATTTATTTCCTTGTTGTGTTGTTTATTTGTTTGCTCGTAGTCAGTGCAGTTCTTTTTAAAACTAGGCCACAATAATCATGGGCTAATATTTACTGCAGTGACACTGGGCCTCCTACGGGCCATAGAAACAGTGGGCCTTCTATGGACCGTAGAAACAATACGCCTTCTACGGGCCGTAGAAACAATGGGCCTTCTACGGGCCATAGAAACAATGGGCCTTCTACGGGCTGTATCATCAATGGGCCTTATACGGGTCGTATGACCATAATGGGCCATCGTTAATAGGCCGTATTTGATGACGCTATGAAAACGGCCCAACATATTAACGGACCACAAGCGAGCCGATGTAACCACGGGCTGAATTTGGCCCACAAGCAGAAAATGACAGTAATGGGTCGTAAGTAAACGAATGCTGGAAATGAGCCCAAGAATAAATGGGCTCTGAGAAGGCCGAAAGATAACATTTGCTGGAAACGGCCCAACTGAATAACGGGCCCTTAATGGGTATAAAGTGATATACTGTTCATTACGGGTCAGTTTCACCACGGGCCGTTAATGGGTGTAAAGTGATACACCGTTCATTGCGGACCAGTTTCACCACGGACCGTTAATAGGCCAAGAGTTACATAGGGCCTCATATGGGCTGAAAGATGTCATGGGCCATACATGGGCCAGAAGTGAAAATGGGCTGGAATCATATTGGATGGTCCAGATGACGCTACTGGGCCTAATTCGGATAGGGCGTAACGGGCCTTGGGTTAGCGGCTGTAAATAGGCTATATGCGAACATGCCGTTAACAGGCTTCCCATGGGCCGGCCCGCCACCTTTTGACCAAGTAAAACGGGCCGGTCTTTTCATAGGAATGGGCCTCTGTTGGGCCCATCTGAATTATTTAGTCTAGCCAGATATGTGTTGAGCAATCACTTCCAACAATTTTATTACCTGGACATATGCGAACGCATCTCCAAGCATCCTGGTAAATACTCGTGCCATCACCTCCACAAACCTGTGTGAGTTGCAACATTGATTGATTTTATATACGCATCATAAACAGAATGTTCTTGCTGTTGGTTAAAGAGGGAGAGTAGCTATACCCGGTGCGGCCTCGACAGACACATGTCTGGGAAGCCGGTATACACCGTCCTGCTCATGTCACTGGCATGGCCAAGAAGAGGACTTGACCACAATGCGGTGCAGCAACGGGAACGCTCATCAAGAAATTCAGAGAGTACCACCCTATCAAGAAATAAACCAATTACATACGTACAAAGAAGAGTCAGGTCAGACCTGCAAAAGCAGAATCATTTTCAGTGCCATCAATATGTTTCGACTATACTGAAATTAGCGATAGACATTAGTCTTGACATTAAGTGTACACAATGTTACATCCAATTCAATGGAAGGGGGCAACATATATAGTAAGGACTTTATATAAAGATACGGAGGCACCATATTTTTTTGATTCCTGATGCGACAAACAAAATTTCACCTCGAACTAAGTAAGATGCATATTCTCCTGAAAGATGAACTTACCAAATGCAAGCTAAGGGCTGGTTCAAACTTTATATCTTCGGACAGATTGGTGCAGAAATAGCTCTTGCTTGTGTGCAATAGAGCGAAGTGCTTTCTGAAGAAGTAAACAAAAGGAGTACGCAATTAAACAAAGAGAAACATTAGCATGGCTCAATAAGAAATGCTGATTGTTCACTTGCATTAGCAATATATGTTGTGCTTGGTCAATTAAACAGACAGGTTCCAGATGATTGGATATGTTGTGCTTGGTCAATATAATTTTAGTAAATATCACACCATATACCTTCAGAGTTCTGGTTGCCAAGCATCTTTAGATGCCCAACCTTCAGTCAAGATGGCAATGGCATCATCTTCTCTCACCTACAGGCTACAGTCCTCTTCTACTCTTGTTCCTCCTGGCCTACTCGTGCAGCGCATCGCCCAGCGATCAACCCTCCTGTCCTGTAAAGTGGGTTGGCCCGGTGTTCCCATACTGACAATGCCCAAACATGACAAATTTTTGCATGATTTTCAGATTGCATCACTGGACAGGAAACAATGGTCCTGGAAATTAATCAAAGCACCAAAGTCTCACCATTAATCTATGGACGACGTCGTTCTCCCAATCGGAATCCTCATGGTCCCAAATGCTAAATGGTCCAAACTATGTAAGAGAACCGCACCAGCCAATCGAACATGAAACAATGGTGATATGAACCAAATACTGTGTGAACATTTTGTAAACCTTTGTAGTATTTATGAGTGAAACTGCCTTGAAATGCAACATATCAACACATTTATACCAGTTGTGCGATGTGCCCTGTTAGTTTGCCATTCCATAATCCATTGCCATCAAAGTAGCTGGCATAATGCCCTCAAAATCGTTCCCAGGGTGATCCATTAACCTAGAGACAGAACACCAATTTCAGTAAACAAATAAGCAAAACATAAGGTTGTAATGTAATGAAGATCTCAGCTGTACAATAAAAAAGAGAGAAGCTATTGTATCTAATTAGAAGCAGCAGTGCATGTCATGGTATATACTTATATTATGTACATATTTCGGTATCAGAACACCCAAGTAGTCTGTTAACATATTCACAATGCTCCGTCAATGGTAAAACAGTGCTAGTGTAATGAGTGAAAGTTTATTTGTGCCTCTTTGTACCTCCAGCATCAAGGCCATTCTTCTCGTCTCAATATTCCGGAGCAGCAAAACAAATGAGTCGAAGCTTTGATAGATAGCATGCGTTGTTATACGCTCGGCAGAACAATCCAAACTACAGTCCAAAAATCATTTGCGGACGTGATAAATTATGACATTGGTTGGTGAGGAACTGCCCCTATCCAAATGTATACAGATGAACAGCATTCAGTATTCCTCAAACAGCAACATCCATACAGCTGAAAATACAGTAAATATCAATACAGATTCAACAAACAAGGTTTCTAACAAACCAAAGTGAATTAACCGAGTATGTCTAGGTAATGAATGTATTCGGCAAGGTACTGCTCAAGTGCTCAATATGTCTTCGACCCAGATAAGTTCAAACGGAGTTAACCGTAGCCATCTCGATGTAATTACTGCTGTAATTAGTAGCAATGACTATTTCTGCGAACGTACAGAGAATCTACCGTGTTCACTACTTGTGTTCCGGAAAACAGAACAGTTCCATTTCATGAGCCGGTACCTTCCCTTGCTATTCTCTCGCAAAATTCTCCCCGTGAATGAAGAAGACGAATACAGACGTGAACTGACCTTGTCGATGCGATCCCACCAGTGGAACTCGGGCTCGATCAAGCTGCGGCCGTAGTTGAGCATCACCGTCGGATAGAAGAGCGCCCTGGCGAATACCTCCACGAACGCACGCTTCACGCCTAAGCTGCCCGCCTCATCACGCCCGTCAGAGACCATCTCGCCGACGACACCCGCCTCGTCGCCGACGCCCCTCTCCTCCTCCCGCCCGGAGGGAAGCGCCGGGGGCATCTCATCGACGCCGCTCGCCCCGTCCGGCTCGCCGCTGACGCCCCTCTCCCCCTCCCACTCGGAGGGAGGCACCAGGAGCATCTCATCGACGCCCCTCACCCCGTTGCGCTCCTGCCCCCCACCTCCTCCCATACCCACTCCCAGCCCCAGGGCTCCACCTCGCCGCTGTCGACGCGGCTGACCCCTACCTCCTCCCGCTCCCAGGGATCCGCCTCGCAGCGACGTATCCGAGGCGCGGTGGTGGCGGTGCAGGCGGCGGCGTCCTGGTGATCCACGACGGCGGCGACGGTCGCCGGCGTCTCCCTGGTTCGGCGGCGGCGGCTGCATCCCGGGAGAGGAGGAGCAGCGGCTTGGGATCTCGTCCGCGTCTTCCCTGCGAGGTCCGCGGTGGCGATCTGGTGCGTCTGCAGTCACAGATGGTAGGTCGAGGGGATCGAGAGGGCAGTCTCGCTCGTGCGTGCGAGTTCTGGTTTTTTTTCGTAGGTTTTCTTCCAGGACGGGAGGTTGGGCTCGGGCGGGTGCGGGACTCGATCGCGGGTTTTTTTTTTTGGTTTTTCGCGGCTGGGAGGGAGGTGGGAGGAAGTACCAAAGAAGTACCAAAAAAGACTGGGTAAGGTGGGACGAAAATAAAACTCGGAACGCGACCTACCAACTGAGACATTAGGAGTAGAGATGCAGAAGGGAATTCATAGTAATATATTGCCTCTTTATTATTCATTCTTCTTTACAACTCATAATCTGGTATCATACAACTCATCCATCGTTTTATGGCATGATAGCTGTTGATGTTTCAGCAAACCAAACTGTACAATTCACAGTAATCTATTGTCTCTTATTCATTCTTCTTTCTTCCCAACTGGTAATAATAATCTGGTTTCATGGAAGCACGGAAGACGATGAGGACGAGGAGACGGTTGCAGACGAAACTGAAATTGAGCAGCTGGCTGTGCACTGATCAATGGTGTCGTAGCAAGCCAAATTGAGTGAACAACAGTAGTCATTATGTTTATCTAGGCAGCATCTTGGGATGGGTTGACTCTTCTTGATATACGCAAGTTGATCCTCCTTGTCCGCATCTATGCATCTACCTATAGAATTTTTGACACATATAGACGATTTGTATTCATGATTAATCGATGAATCATGAAAAAAAAACATGGAACTATTAAAGAACGGATATTGAAGAATGATGTGGCTAGTCATCCATTGTCACTTACATTGCGCATGAATAGTGAAGCATACGAGAAGGAGAAGTACTAGTGCGTGTATGCGCTTGGTGCACTCCCCGGCCATGTCTTTGTAGCTAGGCGATGTATCACTTTCTATTGCAAATGCCCTCTGGTCAAAGTATAATTTTTTTGTGTTTTGACTTCTGAATGTTTTGCGGAGTATTATATGGACCATATATATAGAGAGAGAAAAGATAGATGGCGGGATTTGATCGATGAAATATGAATGTTAATGATACAGTGGTGTATGTTTCCTTGCGTGGAGATATGTAGTTAAGGCAAATATTTGGTGTGATTAGATCGTGATGGCATTGTGATCACGCTTGACAATGAAACGGCAGTATTTCTTTCCATGTGTAGAGATACCGTAGTTGAAACAAAAATTTGCTCCGATTAAAGCATCTACAGCCGGACTTGGCAAATCCGACCATCTATACATCCGTGGACGCGCCCGGGCATGCCTGGGGACGCATCCGGAAGGGCCTCATATTTCCGTTTCGGCATCCATATATCTCAAATACGGACTCTCAAATCCATGCAAATACATGCACGTCGATCATACAAGCCAATGTCTCACGTAATTAGCAAATGTTGTAGATAATGTTTACATAAAATATATTTTAAGTGCCAAACTCATGCATTGGCTTCTTGGTTGCCATTGTGGGTTCACATGTACTCCACGAGTGATCAGGTAGTGGGAAGTAGGACTGTACGAGATAGGTCCCACGCGTACTTTCCTTTAAGCAAGGCCCTACACACCTATGCATATGCATGCATGCCCATGATCATGGCGTGGCTGTCCGAAACGAAACCTGATCACTTGGGCGGCTTTCGAGCTGTCTGGTCCGAGAGAGGAAACAAAGCTAGCTCAGCGAGGCCATAAACCTGACCACTTGGGCGGTTTTCACCTTCCATGTTACCTTTCCCTTCCTCCTCTCTTCAGGAGGGGATCCACAAAAGAAGAACCTATCGGCCCATTTTCCTAATGCTGCATCGCCGTGCTCCGCCCTTGCATACCGAACAAGCAGCCCAGGCTTTTGCTGCACTCACCCTCCAATCGAGCACACGTGCCTGCACTCTCAGGTTTGCCTCCCCTGCTCTCGCATCCTCGCAACCCTACATCCAGAGGAGGAGCTAGTGTTATGCTCTTGGGGGCAAACAATAAAAGGTTCCATTGAAGCCCTCCTAATTTTCTCAACTTCACATCATTTTTAAGGTTGGGGACAATC
>NC_041385.1:841365189-841372163 GCF_002162155.2 Triticum dicoccoides
AAATTACAAATTTAAAAGTTGTTTATATTTTTAATAATATGTTATCGCTTTGGAAAGTTTGACGTTAATTGGAAAAGTTGTTTATAGTAAATCAGTTGAATGAATATTCCTGATTCAATCAAAAAGTTGTAGATCAATTTTAGTTGAGTATTCTATTTCTTGGTGATAAAGATATTTTTCTAGAAAAATTTAATTGAAAGGGAATAGAGGGATAGGCTAATTTGATTTTCTGTTAAGAAGTAGCAATTCATTTTAGTTGAAAGTGCTAGTTCATTTCAATTGAAAGTGAGATTTCCCGCCTATTACTATCCCTGAAAAACCGCTGGCCCAGAAAGGGAATTAGCGGAATAGGAAAAAACAGGCCCAAACTAAAAAAACGTGGAAAGGGAATAGAGCCTAGGTAGCTACTGGGCCGAGGCTTGGCCCTACTCATGAAAACAGGAATGCTCAAGGCGCGAAAGGGAATTGGAGGTGGCAGCCTGATCGCTAAACTTGTCGTTTGCTGTCAGAATACTCTGGTCGGAAATCGACCGCGCCTCCTAGGACGCGCGCGCGCGTGTTAGCCACGCCCAACACTACCACCACCCTATCTATCTTAGGATTTTACACTCAGTCCCGCGATCGATCGCCAAGGAGTCGTTTCGTTGAAACACATTCCAAGCCGGGCTTGCATAATCCCAAGGCAAGTGTTAAGCCGCCCAAAGCACAAAATTTGCCTAAACTCTAGACTGAGCCTGACCCAAGGTAAAAAGCCCGAAAGCCCGACAATGAACACCTGCATCACATTTTACGGACAAAATCCTTCTCTTTGCATATGCACACGTATATACTGAAATAGCAGTCTACCAACTACAATAGATATTTCTTGTGTATTAAAAAAACAAGTCCGGTGCGTAGCTATCAACATTTATATTGTATTTATAAGATTGTTTGTTTTACGGGGTATTTATAAGATTGTTGACATACGTCACACACAAGTCTACCTTATATTAGATATTCCACATCAGATTTGTGAACACACACAACATTGATGTTCAGATCCATCCACACGCAGCACGCTAGCACTCATTCATCACGCTATCATGAGATACAAGAGAGAGAAAAGACACGAGACAACAAGGCCACCACGGCACCACATGAGGATGCGCTGTCGCTGCAGCGAGGAGGCCAAGGCGTCGAGGGTGGTGGTCGGCAGCAGGAACAGAGGGCAGCCTCGAGGCAGATGCGCACGGGAAGGCCGCAAGATCGACGACGGCTACCATGATATAGCCACGCGGGAAACATTGTGCGCTGACGCCGTGAGGTGATCGATGGGGAGTAGAGGAGAAACGAGAGCAGCGAGGGGAAGGAACACTGACGGCTTCTTTGGGTCACAGGATTTGTAAAACAAAGGAATAGAAAAAATAGAGGATTTGATTGCCATGCCATAGCCAATCCTATGAAATTTTCCAGAGATCGGACCTCATGTGTAAATTCCTCTGGAATCAGTACCTTGGAGTCCCAATCCTAAGGAATTTTAATGACCCAATCCTGTGATCCAAATGCGTTTCATAGGAAACAATCCCGAGGATTGATCATCCTATGAAAATCCTCCAATCCAAAGAAGGCCTGAGCATGCTAGAAAAAAGAGAGAGGAAAAACCAGCTCAGGTGAGCTTGCCCGACTTGGCCGACCCATTTACACTTGCTTCTGGCGTGGCCTCGCACGACCCGCCCGAGGGCGGTTTTAGGAGGTCTCGAGCACTAGAAAAACGCCTACGAGTCTCTCTCTATTGAACCTACACATACCAGTAAACGCCATGTGAACACGCTCCCTCGGTGGGATGACAGGGCCATGGCTGCCAACATTAGTGCTATCCGTAGAGACGCCCAACAAAACTATCTTGGATACTCGGCACTGGTTTTTGCTGGGGTAACCGACCCGACTATGGTTGAAGCTTTAGCATGCTGAGAGCATCTCTAGCCGTTGGCCCCTCAGGAGGGGCTAAAAATCGCCCCCCGGGACGCACCGGCGCTAACCCGCGCGCTGGGGGCGTAATGCCCCTCAGTCGCGGCGCCCACGTTCTTTTAAAAAAGTTGAATACGGCGCAAACACGACTTAAATTTAACGCAAACATCGGCGAGTTCGTTCAAATTTAAACATATTTTACAAAAAAAACTACTAGGGGTTGCCCCTCGCCGTCTCCATCGCCGCTCCTCGACGTCTACCTCGCCGCTGCCCGCCGCCCGCCGCCCGCCCTTGCAGTTCTACATGCCGAGCAGGCTGTAGAACCGCGTGTAGCCGCCTCCGCCGCCGTCGTCCCTGCTGCATCCTTCCCCTGGTTGGCGCGGCGGGTTGGACGGTCCGGGGCCGTCCTCGTCGTCGTCGCTGTCGAGGATCAGGACGCCGTGCTCGTCCTCACGCCCACGCTTGCGGGCCTCTATCTCCTCCAGGGCCCGGTGCTGCCGGACCATCTCGTCACGGAGGTAGTCGTCCCGTGCCCACTGCAGGGCGTCCTCGTCAGAGAAGCCGCGCTGGGCTATCTCCTCGTACTGCGCGGGGAGGCCGGCCTCTGGATTGGGCTCGACGAGGACGAAGCGGCCGGAGGGGGGGGGGGTGGAGTCACCGATGCGGACGCCAGAGTTGCGGGTGCGCGCGCTGACAGGCGTGTCCTGGGGCTCCGGCTTGACGGGACGGAGGCAGGGAGAGCCCGACAAGCGGCCGGACAAGGAGGACGGGGGAGCGGGGTACTCGAGGCGCGGCGTGTTGCCGCCCTCGATGTACTCGAGGATGGCCTCCAACGTACGGCCGGGCACGCCCCACCACCGGCGCCGGCCCTCGGAGTTGAGCCTGTCGGAGGGCACGATGTCGTTCGTCGCCTCGAGCTGCTCGGCGTGGTGGCGGCGGAAGTAGGGCTCCCAAAGCGGGCTGTCGGGGGTGTACCGTGCGCCTTCCCTCGCCGCCCACGGCAGGGGCGCGCGGATACGTGCGATCTCCGCACGCCGCACCGCCCCGGTGGGTGGTGGTGGCACCGGCACGCCGCCGGCGCTGATCCTCCACGCCCCGGGCACCCGCATGTCTGGCAGGGCCGGATACTCGGCCTCGAAAAGGAGGCGATCCTCGTCCTCGTGAAGATGGCGACGCCCGAAGCCATTCGCCGTCGCGCCATCGCCTGGGAAGCGCTCGGCCATTCTTCTGAACTGGAGACGGCAAGAGGAGGAAGGGGAAGAAACGGGCGCGTCGGCGGTGGAGTATCTGTGCGTGTCTCCGGCGCGCTGGTGGTCGGCTTATATAGTCGGAGGCGCCGTGTGGTAGGCTTGGCCGGCGCGTTACGCGTGGCGGGAGGCGTGGCGAGCGAGGGGACGCGCATCGCCCGGCCTTCACTGCGCCGTCCGTGAGGCATCAATGGAGGCTGACCGGCGTGGCAGCGCGCGCAGCTTTGGCATTGATTCGCCGTGGGAAACGAGGCGATGAGGACGACGAAACGGCGAGAAGAGAGTCGAGTCGCTGGCAAGGGGGGGCCGCGGCTCTTCGCGCCAAAAAAGATTCGCCCGGCACCCCCGAGCGCCCCCAGCGCGCCGGGTTCGGGTTGGGTCCGCCGGCGCCAATTTCGGCCCGAGCCGGCGAAAACTGGGCCCTTGAGGGCGCGGGCAGATTTTTTGGCGCCGGCGGCCGAAAAATCGCCTGGGGGGCCTTGTTGGGGGGCGCTGCTGGAGATGCTCTGAGAGGCCATGGCCCTATCATCTGACATGTTACAAACAAGCATCATTGTTGCATCATACTGTAAAGTTGTTGTGTCAAACATAAAGGACGGGATTGACGGGAAACATGGTCATATCATCCGGGAGATCAAGATTATGGCATTGGAGTTCCAAGAACTAGATGATACCTCGCGCGTTGCTGCGGGACTTCTAAATTCTACCTTTTGCAAACAACTTGAAAGAAACACATTACAATACTTGAAACGGAAAGAAACAAAGTTGATATTTCCTTTTGAAATGTTGAATGATACATAGATACATGGTATGGACTTGGACTCGACACTAACATGGCATAGTCTTGTATTTCTGTCCTTGGTAGTCAGGTTGGCTTCTAAGAGTAAATTCATAAAGGGTAATGTTATCTTAGACTAAGTTGAAGAAAAAGGCACTAAATTCACTTGTAACTAAATGTAAAATCTTTGTATAGTTAACTCTGCTAAATTAAATAATAAATATGACCATATGAAATTGGAGATTGTTTCTCGCTAATTCAGATCACACAAAAAAAACAGTAGAATTCCCACACGCAAATATTGCATTACTATGTTCAAGAACAAACTATAATGGTAACACATATTATGGGGGTATGTAAAACAAATTGGAGCACTGCTATTTGATATTTAGCTCACTTTTTTCGCAACAATAAATTAATATACATAGTTCCTGCAAAATCTGGTGTACGCTTACATAGACATGTGGTTCAAGTTCAACTCGACAAAGCAGAAAAAATCAAAACAAACTACAGATGCAAGGGGGGATATTGGTTGGCATACCGTATGTTTATCAATACATCTTGTGGCACAGCTGCATGCGTATAGTAGGTGAAAGGACAGAGCCAGGGTGACGCAGTTACACTCCCAACATAGACATTGACGACTCGATGGTTGGCAGAGATGCAACATTGATCTTCAGTGGTGGCAGACAATTAGATCATCCGTACTAACAGAGCCATGGATAAAAATGAGAAAATTAGAGAAAAACCTGATTATAGATCAGATGCAATCTATCAAATAGAACAACAAAAACTGATGGAGAGAAAACTTATAGTTCCACAAAGAACCACGGAGGCACACCACGTATTTGCTCCTCCAACTACTCACAAACCTCAAACAGAGCGCAAGTAATGGATATGTTCGTCTTCCTCACAGATCCAAAAAATCAAAAGTCACTCAAAACTTTGTAGCCGATCATCTGCGCCACGTGCTTCAGCGGCCGGCTCAGCTGGTCCTCTACCGTGCACCTTGTGGGTAATCACATTGTTGGCCCCGTGGTGCCCACCCCCGACCTGTTTGAGGTTGCTGGACGATGGCCGACGTCGCGGTGCTCGAACTCAACGACCAGCAGGTCACGCGGCTGGAAGAGGTCGGGTGGTTTGTGCGGTGAAGGAGGGGAGATGTCCAGCCCTCGCGCCGCGCGGCCCTACACGATGAGGATGTCGCTGGTGGTGTGGCCGTCGGCGACCGCGTGGTTGGCCGTGAACCTGACGGGGAGCGAGCCGCATGCGAAGCAGGTGAGCTCTACCTCCTGCACATCGCCCTCCAGGTCCGGATGCAGCTGCAGCATGATCAGAAACGGAAAGAAACTCATCTAGATTTAATAGATTGGGGAGGGGGATTCAGAACGGAGCAGGGGCACTGCCCACCAGGCTCCCAGCTATCGTGGAGGTGACAGGGACAACACAACTGAGGAGGGGTATGGCTCGGTGGTGGGGATTCAGGGGCACTGCCTCACAGCTACGGTGGAGACGGCGAGGACAACGCACGTGCATAGCTTTAAGGGCAGAGAAGGTGCTGTGATTGTGCAGTTTGGAGAGACGAAGAGGAAAGGAATTCATCAATGCGATGCGTGAGAGAGGAGAAACCCACAGATAGTGGAGGAGACCTAGAGGGATAGGAATAATGGAGGAGATGAATAGACGGTGGTGCTTCCGTCGAGGGAAGGTAATGAGATTTTCTTTGGGTCATTTCTCAGAACAAAAAGGAAAATTAAATTGGAAAAGGTATGATGATGAAGCTTGGCTGCATGATGTGGACCAATCAGAAGCTTGCTGATGTGTATAGCTTGCATGTGTAGAGAAATAGGTTAGTGGGGATCATCTATTTAGTTATTATAGATTATAGATTATAGATACTCTTTCGTTTTCAAAGGAAGAGCCTCGAATCTAAAGGCACATAGCCTCGCTAAACATGCGCTTAGTTTATCTACATGCCGTCATTTATGTCTATTGCAACCTCCTATCAATTGTATTCCTCTAAACATTATGGAGCAATAAAAATCAAGCGTGTGTTAGCCTAAAAAAGCCAGAAAAACGCCTGCGATTTCTCTCTCTAAAAGAATAAAACCGACTACGACCCAAATGACAAATCAAAATGCTAGGAAACGAAGCCAACACCGGGGTGCACCCGGCGAGCAGGCCGCCAATGCTAGCCGCCGGGAGCTGTGCCTCAGGCGTGTTCTGGAGGGCGGAGCCAAGATGGCCACCACGCGAGAGTGGTGGCAATAACGAAGATGTAGTAGGTCAGGTTGCTGCTGTTTGTTGCATCGTGGCGGCTGCTCCCGCCGTGCATTGCTGGTGGCAACCATGAGAGCATGTGCGCACACAGCCTGGTCGTGAGGCGCTGGTTGTTCATTGTCTTCATGTATTCCATGATTGCATCTCGTCGGTGCATGTCAACGATGGTGCGTAGAGCCGGTGGGCGCTTGGGTCCTTCGTTCACATAACCAGTCTTTTAACGTGATGAACCATATCTAGGTAAAAAAAATAGGTGTTTTTGCTTTCAGCTTGTCATTCACTTCTCCATAGCTCTTGCCTGTGATGAGGCCTCTTAATGTTAATGATTACAATTTCCCATGATTCTTTTTTTGTGGGAAACTGCTCACACGATTAATTATTGTGCAAAGTGATATATTGTATCTTGTACGTTATTTGCTCCATCTAGTTTCTTTCAGGCGATTTTCACTAACTAATGTTGTTTCCATGATCATGTTTTTCTGTAAATCATGCTTGGTCGATAGTGTGGATCGTCGAGACTACTCTCTCCTGTGTCACAAGCCTTTGCATGCCCTGTCGTGGTAGACTGCAACGTTGACACGCACATTTTTCATTCTCTTAACACATCGGTATCCTACGTCAGTGGTAATGGCTGCAGGACAAACATAAACAAGTTTGACATAGAACAAACAAAGAACTTCAATTAATTCGGAATGCTGGAAGAACTTCAATTCAAGGAGGAC
>NC_041385.1:841372607-841391953 GCF_002162155.2 Triticum dicoccoides
GTGTTTGAGTATCTGTGTAATTACCGGTATGATTTTAAAAGTTGTCTATTCACCCTCCAAACGACGTACCTTCCGTATCTGCAGGAAACACAAGACCACCCGCAGGATCGCCCTCGTACGGGGGCCCTCTGCATGTCCAACGCCTTGGTGCTAGGCTGGTCCAGAGTGATGGCCAACGGGCCATACCTGCTCATGATTCTTGCAAGTGCCCTCCTCAAGGTGCACACACGATTCTTGCGGTTGGCCCTCCTCTTCAAGAAACACAGATGATTCTTGCGGACAGCCATCTTCCTTCAGAAGCGGATTGATCGACCGGATCCACTTTGCTCTTGTTTGAGATGGAGTACGTACCAAGTGAGTAAGTGTTTGTGAGGTCTTGCTACCTACTGCCTCCGTTCCATAGTAGTTACAGAAAAATATATCAATATCTTGAGCACCAAATTACTTCCATGAGATTTTTTATATAAAATATACTTTTTGTGCTATGTCTATTTGATGTGTAAAACCAAAAATACAAAGAGAACTTGCCATGCTATAGCTGAAATAATTGTCATGTGCAGCCTACAAACTAGAATTTGCCAGGCCAAGATAACCACTTGTTCAGAGTTAGAAAATGGACGAAACCATAAAATTTCAGGACGTTCGCTCTGAGGGTGTCTGCAACGAACCATTGAATGAACCGCTCCAGTCGTTCTCTCGGGGGGTGGTTGGAGCGAATGCTTTGAGATTCACATGTGGGACCGCCGTGCCTCAAAGCGTTCGGCCGAAAATGGGTATGAGCTAACGTCAGTTAATTAGCATTCCATAAAACAAAAGGATCGGAAGAGATAAAGGAGGACGGAGAACAGGTAAATGCCATGTTGGCAACAAGCTAGATACATACGTCCTCTAGTTTCTATCCCTACGTTTTTATTTACTTCACATATTAGTTTTGAGCTAAGCCAAATTTTATATAGTTAGACCAAGTTTATCGAAAACAATCCAAACTTTCACGATAACAAATATATATGATATGAATATATGTTGAACGATCATTCTAATGATATTGATTTGGTATTGTGTATGTTAATTTTTTTTGCATAAACTTGGTCAAAGTTTACAATTTTTGACTCGAGACAAAGCTAATATACAAAGTGAATAAAACGGACGGAGTACTTGATAGTATCAATTGTCATAAAGAAAAGAAAAAACAGACCACATATGTATAGCTTTTCCATGTCGACGTATGTTTGATTTCTGCCCGCAACCGAAACAAAGAAGGAAGAAAATAACGATGAGAAAGGAAGGAACTAAAAAAACTGCCTTTTTAATGTCCGGCTTAATGAGCCCCTGATTCATGATCGTTGATCGAAACCAACGAGCACACCCACGGCAGACGGAACCAAGAGGTGGACACGTGCATATGGCCGACGTTGAGAACCCTATCCCCGGAGGCGGCATAGCCATGGCGGCGGAGCCTGACAACATAAGCAAGTGCTGGCAACCATGCGAAGCTTTGTTTAACTGCGTCATCATCGTCGTCTCGGCCACCGTCCTGTTGGTCCTTTTCTCTTCTCGCTCCGGCTCCATTCATGCGAGCTTCCCTGATATCTTCTGGCTCGTCGTGGGGGTCCTGGGCCTTGTCTTCGGAGCCTGCCGCTGCGCCTTGAGCATCGACAACGCGTGCATTCGTGGGAACACGCAGGGGATCGATCGAGCCCAAAGATGGTGTTGCCTGTGCGCGTAGAGCTGTTGTAGGTTAGTAAATATTTTTCCTTTTTGTAGCTCTAGGGTATACTAGTCAGTCGGTTTAGTTCTTGTACTTGATTGACAATAAAAAGATACAGAAGGGAATTCATAGTAATATACTGTCTCATTATTATTCATTCTTCTTTACACCTGATTATAATAATCTCGTTTCATACAACTCATCCATCATTTTGTAGCATGATGGCTGTTGATGCCTCATGTTTCGGTAAATCAAACTGTAAAGAAAAGTTGCCAAAAAATGCAAAAGTAAATTCACACTAATCTATTTTCTCTTATTCATTCTTCTTTCTTTCCAACTGGTAATAATAATCTGGTTTCATGGAAGCACGGACGATGATGAGGACGAGGAGACGGTTGCAGACGAAACTGAAATTGAGCAGCTGGCTGTGCACTGATCAATGGTGTCGTAGCAAACCAAATTGAGTGAACAACAGTAGTCATTATGTTTATCTAGGCAGCATCTTGGGATGGGTTGACTCTTCTTAATATACTCAAGTTGAACCTCCTTGTCCGCCTCTATGCATCTGCCTACAGAATTTTTGACACATATAGACGATTTATATCCATGATTAGTCAATGAATCATGAAAAGAAACATGGAAATAAAAACCGATATTGAAGCATACGAGAGTCATCCATTGTCACTTACATTGCGCATGAATAGTGAAGCATATGAGAAGGAGAAGTACAAGTGCGTGCATGCGCTTGGTGCCCTCCCCGGCCATGTGTTCGTAGCTAGGCGATGTATCACTTTCTATTCCAAATGCCCTTTGATCAAAGTGTAATTGTTTGTGTTTTGACCTCTGAATGTTTTGAGTATTGTATGGACCATATATATAGATAGAGAAAAGATAGATGCCGGGATTTGACTGATGAAATATGGATTTTTTTTTTTTTTTGCGGGGGTGATGAAATATGGATGTTAATGATACAGTGGTGTATATTTCCTTGCGTGGAGATATATAGTTAAGCCAAATATTTGATGTGATTAGATCGTGATGGCATTGTGATCACGCTTGCCATTGAAACGGACAAACGGTGGTATTTCTTTCCATGTGTAGAGATGCCGTAGTTGAAACAAATATCGGTTGTGATTAGATCGTGACCGCCCTGTTATCACGCATATTAGTGTCTCTCTTGTTACATCAACTTTGGATGCTTACCACGTTTGCCATGTAGTCATGCATATGAGTATTCTATAACTTAGAGAAAGTTTTATAACCTAAAAGGACCTTTTCGTTTTTTTATAAAAAGAACACATACTATAGACATAGAAACTCACACACACGTGCATACACTTATCTCTATGAACACACACACAGATATACCCTACCCCTACGAGCACCTCCAAAAGACTGACAGGAGATCTTGAGAATGACGAAGTGACCACAAGCGCCTCGCTATTGATGGAAATTTCGGCTCCCAGTAAAAGAACAATCTGCCTTTACACGAAGGCATCAAACCTGAGGTTTGATCCCTGGTGGGCTAGGGGTACAAGGAACCGAGCCATTTGAGCGATATATACGTGTGGATACTGAGCATATATATTTGGATCACACACATGCAAAATGGGCCATTTTGTGATTTTTTCCGGAACATTTTATACTAAAATTTTAGAAAGGACCAGATATGTCCATTTTCACCACACGTGCAGCCTACCTATGTGAGGTTCAACTCTTCACTAAAGTTTTACATGGCGCCAGAGCTTCGTCTCTTCCATGACCACATCTTAAGCAATGCCCCAAACCTTTTCTTCAGGTGTTCATAACTTTATGTGCATTCTAGTTGCATGGCAACCACTACTCGGTGCACTAACATTGACTCAGATCAAAAAATCATTGGCAACAAGGCTATTCTCATTGACCAACAAACTTTGATTTTTCATTCCATACCTAGGGTATTCTGTTTTTTTTTCTTGACAAAACTTATTGAATGGGTACGAGATATATAACTTGTTTATGTGTTCTGGAAAACTAAGAATTATTGTACAGACAATTTCCATGAATCTGTTACCCGTTGTTTTATATTCATCATGAGATAATTAGACCTAATGATCATGTTCTATTTTACAGATATGGTAGAATACCACCTTCAGAGGTTAACTACAAGCTTGTGGACGAGCATAGATTAAACTTGGGATGCTGGTACACGCCTTGATATATAGTTTGACCGTTGATGCCTGTAAGTTTAATCTCCTTGTCGATGTCCTTGCCCTACCTATAGAATTATCTCTAAGGATGTTTGCATTCATGACTAATTAGTCACTGAATCATGAAAAAAATATGGGAAGAATTTAAAATGCAAATTATTGAGAATTAAATATGTTGCATCAAGTTATATGTTCATACATTGCCCATATGGGTGGTGAAAGAAGAAGAAGAAGTGATAATGTGTAGACGCACTTTGTCTACTTCCCTATGTAATTGTAGGCGTCGACTCTCTTTCGATTGCAGCATTCTTTGATTGAGAATTAAATATGTTGCATCGAGTTATATGTTCATACATTGCCCATATGGGTGGTGAAAGAAGAAGAAGAAGTGATAATGTGTAGACGCACTTTGTCTACTTCCCTATGTAATTGTAGGCGTCGACTCTCTTTCGATTGCAGCATTATTTGATCCCACTATATTGTTTTTCTTTTTAATGATTTAAGACTCAATGGATGTTATTATATGAACAATACAGAAAAAGGTAGATGTTAGGAATTGATCGCGACTAGGTTGGCCATGAAGCTTCGACTCAAGATAATTATGCTGATGCTTTTTGGTGATGATAAAATAAGTATGAAACTTCTTCATCTATGCGGCCGCCTTCTCCGGTAAAATTAATAAAAACAGTTACCTTCCTCCATGAGGTTATGGTGACACTAGTAGAAAAGAGGGCTTTGGTCCACCCCGGGTTAGCCCATTAGTCCCGGTTCAGTCTAGAACCGGGACTAATGGGGGCATTAGTCCCGGTTCGTGCGTCCAGGGGCCACATGGGCCATTTGTCCCGGTTTGTCTGGACCTTTTAGTCCCGGTTGGTGCCACGAACCGGGACTAAAGGGTGCGATGCCCATTAGTATCGGTTCGTGGAACCAACCGGGACTAAAGGTTTAGACCTTTAGTCCCGGTTCGTGCCACGAACCGGTACTAATGGGGTTTGAGGCATTAGTACCGGTTCATGGCACGAACCGGTACTAAAGGTCCCATTTTCAAACTCCACCCCCCCTGGATCGCTTTTTCAGTTTTTTAAAAAATAAAAGAAAATGATGAAAATTTCAAAAAAAATAAAAGAAAATAAGTTTCCCATGTGATATGTGGTCTAGTTGTTGAAAAAATTTGCAAATATGAATTTCGACTTTATTTGCAAAATCTCTCTAGAATATAGTAAAATGGGCATAACTTTTGCATGCTAACTCGGATGAAAAAGTTTTTTATATGAAAAATCATCTACTCGAAAAGTTACATCCAAATTTAACGGGGGAACCCCGTTAAACATTTTCAAAATCCTCAAAAACCTAACAGAAAAAAGTTACGGGCCTTTTTAGATCTAGAGTGGGAAAAATCGAAAAAAATTCAAACTGTGGTCAAACAATGGTCAAACTAATTATTCTACAATATTAGTGTTACTAAATAATTATTTCAGTTATTTTGAATTTTGGTCAAATCTGGTCAAACTGTGGTCAAACAATGGTCAAACTGTGGTCAAACAATGGTCAAACAATGGTCAAACTAATTATTCAAGAAATATTAGTGTTACTAAATAATTATTGTTTTTTAAAACAATAGTTTCAAACTCAAACAGTGAAATGTGTCACTTCATGCTCAAGCAAAATTCCTGAAGGTTAATAGGATTGACATCTTACTATTGTCAGGAAAACAACAAGTGCAAACTTGGAAACGAGGGAGAATAGAACCCGGAAGTTAAGCGTGCTCAGGCTGGGGGAGTGGGAGGATGGGTGACCGTTCGGGAAGTTAGATGATTTAAAATGATGAGGGATGGCTAGAGATTAGAGGATAAATTGAGCAGTGATGAGGGGTGGTGTTAGAGATTAGAGGTTAAAATAATTTAGAAATTTGAAAATAAAAAAAATTCAAAAAAAATCGTAAAATTTCCTTTAGTCCCGGTTGATGTTACCAACCGGGACTAAAGGTGGAGCTCCACGTGGCCGCGGCCTTTAGTCCCGATTCGTTTAAGAATCGGGACTAAAGGGAAGAGGCATTAGTAACGACCCTTTAGTCCCGGTTTAAGAAGAAGAAGAAGAAAAAGAAGAAGAAGAAGAGGAAGAAGAAGAGGAAGAAGAGGAAGAAGAAGACGAAGACGAAGAAGAAGAAGAAGACGAGGAAGAAGAAGAAGAAGAAGAAAAAGAGGAAGAAACCGGGACTAAAGGGCTTTACCAACCGGGACAAAATCCCCTTTATCTACTAGTGTGACTTGATTCAATATTTTCCCATATAATACTAGTCGGCAACTTGGCTTAACTTGAAGATGCGGAAGCAGTGGTCTAGGTCAGCTACGTCATCCACACGGTGTTCAAATGAGAGCAAATCTTTCCATGCCCAAGATTATGTGGGGGGAGAGAGAGAGTGAGTGAGAGAGAGGGAGGAAGTGTGTGTGTGTGTGCGCGCGCGCGAGAGAGAGAGAGAGAGAGAGAGAGAGAGAGAGAATCGAGGGAGTACGGCAGTGCGCAATGGCAAAGCCAGCTCACTGGTTGAGCCCGGGCATGAGTACAAAATCACCAGGTTGATGACTATTTGAGCTACCCGTGCCAACCTGATCAAGATATAAAGGTGGCGGCACGAGAGAAAAACCATGACAGGACGACGTATTATAACACCTAAGCCCATCAGCATTGTTCCATTAAGAATCTCAACTTTATAGAGTAGAAGGAGCATGAACCCCCAAGCCATATAGAAATCGCAATACCGCGGACCGCATCACAAATCCCCACTGTGCCGACATAATTGAAAGTGAAGTAGAGTCGAACCTTTCCGAGCGACTGAGGTGTGTAGTTTCAAGGACCGGAGGATGAACTCTAGCTTCAACTTTTGACTCCGGCGTTGGAAAGAGCTTTACGGGGGAGGATCCAAAAACCACAACACTCAAGAAAATATGGAACACGTTGAGCACCGCAACCACCAGTATGTCGATCACTGAGTAATGTATTGTGATTTTTTTCATCTCACTTTGGTCTAAACACCCCAAAAGCAGATGAGGCAAGTACGCAACCCAAGTTTCCGTTTCGGGGAAGGCAATTCATTATTGAAATAAAGTGTTGTACCATGAGAGGGGAGCTCGATCCCCTGCCTCTAACTTAAGGTGGTGGGTTCTAGGCTACTCTAGCTCTAACTTAACTGTTGGAAGACTCTTATAAAATATATCTCAATTAAGAGCTAAGCAGCACAAATCCCCATCGTACACTTGGAAGTTGAGGTGGACTAACATCACATTCGACGTGATTGACTAGTCAAACCAGTATTGGGTGCTCACCAACTGCCTAGAACAAATAATAAGATATATCTAACAACATACCCGATAATCCATGGGTGAGAGGGGGAGGGGGAGGAGAGAATCGGAAGAAAAACTATGAAAATCGCCAAGGAGAAAACTTATGAAGAAACCATGAAAATAACAAGAAACCAATGAAATCCCTCTGTGTTGGCCCATAGTTGGACCATCCCACATCATGGCGACGTGTGGGCTAGCACAAACTATTACTCGCAATAATCGAGAAATACACTTTGTACCCAGCGATGGGACCTTCTATTTGAAGCTCTTTGCGTCAAACCATCAAGGTACCATATAGGACCCAACGACTATTGGTGGTTTTCAAGCCTGTTTTCTCCCAAGAAATATGGGGTGGATAACTACAAAAATGTTCACATATTTTTTTAATCACGGATTTTAAATAAAATGTTCATTGATGTTAAAAATGTTTGCGTATTATAAAACTAATCGAAAATTTGATTAACATGTGTGAATTTAAAAATATATCCATACATTTAAAAGATATCACAAATTAAAAAATGCTCTCAATTTCAAAAAATCATGAATTTCGAAAATATTTTCATCTATTTTAAAAGTGTCCTAAAAAATTATTTATTCGATTATTTTACCCTGTTTCTAAAATAGTGAACTTTTTCAAAGAAGGAAATTGGTGCCAAAGGAAAAAAGAACAATGGCCGATAAAAAAGAACCTCTAAACCCACTGCCAACCGTCACAAACAAATGGCTTAGATAAAAATTCACTCTCACTTCTCTCGTTCTACTGGGCTTGCCCAAGTCACATGCCTCTGTGTGTTTGGGTGTCATTTTTGCACAATGAGTGTCAAATGGAGAATTCCTCCGAGTGATCCTATTTGACGTGTGTTGCGTCAAATTTTTGACCCCCCGCATAGGAGCAAGGGAAAGGTTTGACCCATTAACACTAAGCTGTAGCAGGTCGGTCAGAATAGCTAGTGAATATATTTTTCTTTCAGTAAGATTTTTATAGTTACTGATAGTTTTTCGTTCGGTTTTCTAGAAAACACAGGAAAGAATATTCATTTCAAAAACTGAGCATTTTTCAAAAAGTATTTTTTTTAACATTTCAAGAATATCCTTGAAAATGTGAACTCTTTCCGGAAATACGGGAATTTCAGAATATTTTTGAAAATGCAGCATTTTTTTGAAAACACAAAGATTTTTGGAAAACCGAAATAATTTTTGTATTTTTTTTCTTTTAAGAAAGGAACACATTTTTAAAAATTCAAACAATTAATCAGATTCCGAGATTTTTTAGAAAATACATGAAACTTTTAATAAAGAATATATTTTTTGGAAATGTGAACATTTTTTTCAAAAAGTGAGCATTTCTTAACATTTTGAGAATATTCTTTGAAAATATGAGCACTTTCCGGAAATACAGGAATTTCAGAATATTTTTGAAAATGCAGCATTTTTTTAAAACACGAAGATTATTGGAAAACCGAAGATTTTTTATATTTTTTTGCTTTTCGAAAAGGAAAACATTTTTAAAAATTCAAACAATTAATCAGAATCCGAGAATTTTTAGAAAAAACTTGAATTTTTAATAAATACAATTTTTTGGAAATGTGAAGATTTTTTATAGAATCAGAACATTTTACGAAAACGCCAACGTTTTGTGAAATTCCAAGAAAAAAAGAATATTCTAGACACGCTTTGAAAATATGTACTCACTCCGTCCCAAAATTCTTGTCTTAGATTTGCCTAGATACAGATGAATCTAATACTAAAACGTGACTTGATACATCCGTATTTAGACAAACCTAAGACAAAAATTTTGGGACGGAGGGAGTACAATTTTTAAAATTGTGAACAACTTTGGAAGTTTGTTCATAAACTTCAAAAAAAAACCAAAAAACTGATAGAGAAAACAACCGAAAAAAGAAAAAAAACATAGAATGTTCTAGAGTGTTCCTAAGACCGGAGAGAACAATCCCACAACCAAATAGTTGCATGTACTCATTCTCGCATCATTCACATTTCCAAAACAAAATATGCCACTTGGTAAAATGGTATAGTATAATTGATAGATTATCCTGTCTCTTGTAATTCTAGTGTAGTGTCAAAAACACTCATATATTATGGGACGAAGGGAGTATTTAATAATATGGTATACAATATCCTTAGTTAGGTTAGTTGCACACCTCCTGTAAGAATTTCCTTTTTTTTTCTAAAATACAGACCTACCGGTACACATGAGCATTCTGCTCCCAGCTATATATACCCGCCCCTGAACACTTGCGGGGTTCTCCATTTAAAAAGTTTAGAAAATCGTTCAGGCTGGCGTTTGCCCGCCGTGGAAACGTCCGAAAGAAAAGAAAAGCACTCGACGCCGGCGAGTGAGATACATGGCCGACGACGCCGAGGACCAGAACCAGGACGGCGGGACGGCCTCCGCAGGCGAAGGAAACAAGTCCATGGGCCTGTGGGGCGTCCTGTGGGTCAGCTGGACGGTCCTCGCCGTCGGCGGCCTGGTGGTCCTCGTCTGCCGCCGCTCCATTCACGCGCCCAAGGAGGTCCGGGTCCTGGCCGGCGCCGGCCTCGTGGTGGCCTTCGTGGGATTCATCGGCGGGGTCGCCTGGTACAGCGAGCCGGTGTCGGAGCGAGGTCGACGGTCGATCGCCCGGCGAGGATAGATTATTTTTTGTTTTAGTTTCTTGTGTGCGTCCTTTGTGTATGTTGTCACGTAAACGTACGTACGTAACGTGTCTTGAAAGTAGAGGCTGCGTCGTAGGAATCGGTCGTTGCGCCGATGCCATTGTTGATACTTTCTTAATTCTTTCGTGAGATGCGACAACGAGTTCAATGGAGCGTCTGTTACATTATCGAAAGAAACAGAGGGAAAGCTCCAAGGCTAGATTGTTGGGTTTTTTTTTAACAAGGCAAAAGATTTACCATTTCATTGAATAAGGAAGAAGTTTTAGAACAAAGCCGCAAAGCGGCGATAATAAAGAAAGAACTACTCTCGCAGCATTACAATACCCAACTGCTTCGCACCGGCCAAAGCCCAAAGAGACACCTCGTCTTTAATCTTGGAAATGAGAACCATCGAAGGGACGGCCGTGTTACGGAAGACTCTAGCATTGCGTTCGGTCCAAATCTCCCATGAGATGAGCATCATCAGAGAGGCCAGCGCCTTGGGAGATCCAACCCGAGTGTGTATGTTGTTGGTCCACCAATCTCTCACCGAGACCCTCGTCGCCCAGGTGGCCGAGTTAACGTGGTGCAATCCTAGCCACGGAATAATACCATTCCACACCCGAAGAGTGAATCGGCATTGGAAGAGGAGATGAGCCGCAGATTTCTGACACGCTTGCATAGAGGGCATACACCACAATTGGGCCAACCCCGCCTACTTAGGCGATCAGACGTCCAGATCCTATTTTGCAGAACAAGCCAAGCAAAAAATTTGCACCGCAGGGGAGCCCACACCTTCCAGACCGATTGCACCAGATATGAAGTAGTAAGCCCTTCAAATTGTGCCTTGTATGCCGAAGAGGCGGAGTACATACCATCTTTAGTGAACTTCCATACAATGGAATCCTCCATCCCCTCTTCAAGGGTGACAGAATTCAGCTTTCCCCAAAGATTTGCAAACTCTTGGACGTGACCAAGGGAAAGGCCATTGGAAATGTCGATGTTAGAGATCCACATATTGCTGTGTAGAGCTTCCTGAACGGAACAGTTTTTCTTTCGAGAGAGGTCAAAGATGCGAGGCACGATGTCACGGGGTCGCAAGCCCTGTAGCCAAGAGGAGTTCCAAAATTTTGCCGTTCGTCCGTTGCCCACCGTGACGTGGGTGGCAGCCGCAAAAAACGCCTGGTCATCATCTGTGCACGGCGTGCCCATACCAATCCATGGTTTTGTGGGATCCTTCCACTCCAAACAAAGCCACCTAAGACGAAGAGCCTTAGCAAATTTGGCCAAATTCAACACGCCCAGGCCACCATTCTTCTTCGGCTTGCAAACAAGGTCCCAGTTTATTTTACATTTTCCATCGGAAACTGTATCCGTGCCCGCCCAAAGATAGGCTCACCGTAGTCTATCAATTTTCTTCAGAACCTCCATCGGGATGTCGAGAGGCGTAAGGTGATATATGGCAATAGCGGTGAGGACGGCCTTAACAAGAACGGCCAGGCCAGCAGTGGCGACATGTCTGCTTTGCCAAGGTGGGAGATTGTTGGCCACCTTATCCTCGAGGTGCTGAAAATGAATCCGCTTGAGCCGCCTAACGGAGAACGGCAGCCCAAGGTATCTCATCGGCAACGAAGTGCGAACAGCCGGGAAAGCATGGAGAATATCATCAAGATCAACATCGCCGCAACGAATAGGGGCCACAAGGCTTTTGGTGCAGTTAGTGACGAGGCCGGTGACTTCCCCAAAGGAGGCCAGGGTGGATGCAAGGAATTGAACGTCTTCCTTGATAGGCTTGACAAATATGGCCGCGTCATCGACATATAGCGATGCACGGATGGTCGTGGCTCTTCCACAAAGCAGTTGGAGGTGTCCCTGAGCAGTGGCCTTGTTTAGAAGGTGGTGTAGAGGGTCAATCACCAGGACGAACAAAAGGGGAGACATGGGGTCTCCCTGTCGCAGCCCACAACCATGCTTCAGTGGGTCACCCATCACTCCATTGATCAAGACTCTCGATGTGGCCGTGGAAAGGAGGGCTGAAACCCACTCTCGAAATCTGCTTGGGAAGCCAAGGTGTCGCAGGAGATCAAAAAGGAAATCCTATCGCACTGAATCAAAAGCTTTCTTGATGCCAAGCTTGAAGAGCAAAGTTGGGGTTTTGCGGTGGTGAAGCTTCCTTGCCAAGTTTCTGACATACATGAAATTATCGTGGATACTTCTCTTCTTTATAAAAGCGCTTTGGGCATTTGAGACTAGGCTTTGCATGTGCGGGGCAAGGCGCGTGACCATCATCTTAGCGATGATCTTAGCAATGGCGTTGATGAGACTAATGGGCCGGAAATCTAAGATGCACTCTGCACCATCCTTCTTAGGGATAAGGGCGATGTTCGCCGAGTTGAGCCAATGGAGATTGGCGGTGTGCAAGTTGGAGAAGTGATTAACGGCGATCATAATGTCCCCTTGGATGATCTCCCAACAGTCCTTGAAGAAGGCACCGGTGAAGCCATCCGGCCTCGCGCTGTGTCACTTGGGAGATCCCAGATTGCCCTCTTAACCTCTTTCTAGGATTGCATGTGTATGCGTGTGACATCGTACTAAGGTTACTGATGTGTATGCGTGTGACATCGTACGCTAGAAATGAGTCGGCTCACTAGGTTGTTAGTATGCCGATAAGGCAGCACTAGCGACAAATTGTAGTGATCATGGATATCCCTAGCTATATAATTTAACATGCCATTTTTTACCACGCTGCCAAGCCACCTATACCGTACTCTCCATGAACTTCAGATTCTACTACCCCGCCCCGTCGTTAGCGGTTACTAGCACTTTTTTGGAAAAAAAAATCAATCTATTCATCAAACATCATAGTAGTTCAAAGAACACGAGAAGTAACAATCCTTCAAAAGAAAAACACAAGGAGTAACAAAAATTACATCTATGTTTGTAGACCATCTAGCGACGACTAAAAGCACTGGAGCAAGCTGAAGGCGCGCCATCGTCATCGCCCCTTCTTTATCTAAGCCGAGCAAACCTTGTTATAGTAAATAGTCGAGAAGTCGTCGTGCTAAGACCCCATAGGACCGGTGCACCAGAACACCAACCACCATCACTAAAGAGAAGCGTAGATCAACAATATCCAACCTGTCGACACATGAACACAGAAGAACGAAGACCAGACCCACACAGATCCAACAAAGACAATCACCAATTGAATTCTGTGAGATCAGCTGAAGACACACCATCACACGTCCTCTGACGACATGAAATGCACCATCGGAACGTGAAAAACCTTATTTCATGTTAAGGAGCCGCCACTGTCCCGCCTTCCTAAGCAGGACACAAACCCTAAACAGACTTAAAAACACCTAAAAATGAAGGTTGAGCCCTCCCTCTGGAAAGGGTTGGGATCCACCACTACTCCATGACCATAAGACCACAAGAGACAAGGCAGGCCCACAACGGCGGTGGGATGCGGAAAAACTCTAAACACCTACTTTATTTCTTTAGGGGGGGAGGGGACAAAGTGCTTCAAACACCTTCCTTTTTTCTTTTCTTTTATAAAAAGGGTGAAGACGCCAGATCAATTGATGCACACAACCTTTAATTGATTATAAGTTACTAGCGCTTAAGCACAAACGGTTAGGAGGTAGCCAACTAAGGTGTGCATCTGATGAATACCAACTCTAGCCGATCCCCTAAAAATAGACTATCCGGCCAAGTAAAGCTTAGTTATACTCCACTATTTTCTGGCCGGACTTAACCGATCTCCTAAATTTAGTGGAGTAAATTTTTTTGTCAGAATCATTTTATTTTAGGCCAACAAAAAAATTTCATTGTTTATTTATTTAATTGAACGACATTTTGATACACCCGAGTACATAATTCACCAATTCTTCGCTAGGAGAACCGAACCAAAGAAAAAAAGAACCACGACTTAAAACTTTAATAGAAATCCAGCTTTTAAAACTGCTCTCACTAGTTGGATTAGTATTTTCTTTATGTCTTCATCTTAAACATTGTTGATTCTCTCAATTGGCTTCTCGAGGTTGCACACTTCTTTCTTCTTAAGTTTCACACAATTCGACATTTGTGTCGCCTCTAATCTCATCTTTTTTGCACAAATATTGTTGATTCTCGGCTTCTCGAACTTGCACATTCGATGTTGCGGTGTGGTTGAATCTCGGCGCAGCATCTGCCGCAGGCAGTCGTCGCACATGTTAACCGGCAACGGGGAGCGACAAGCTGTTGGGCCAGTGCCGAGCCTGGCCGGTAGCCGAGCGTGTCTTTGTCGGTGGTCCACCGATGTGTGAGATCCGAGTGGATAGAGGAGGAGGACATACCTATATGTGGTGCAGAGTCATAGTTGGGGTCGTGCAGTTCGATACCTGACCAATCCATGACAAAGGCGATGAGATGGCGGCCGGATGCGTCAAATCCGGCGGCGGCGGCATCAACCATAGATCTGCCGATTTTTTCTGTGCCGGCGACGGATATTTTTTTGCTCGAGCATTTGGCGGGCTACTATATATACGAGCCCACTAGGAGGTGGAGTAAAAAATTTATTCCTCTATTTGGTTACTACTTCGACTAGGTGCGGGTTAGAGTAGTAAAATCAAAATTTTACTCTATAGCCGATTAGGGGATCGGCTAGAGATGCTCTTACATCCCTCCCATGCGCAAGCTATGCGCTGCCCTATTGGGGCATGGCATTCTAGTTTTTTCCCTTTCTTTTTTTAAACTTTTTTTCCTTCTTTTTTGCTAAGCTTTTCTGTTTTCCCTTTATTTTCTTTTTTTGCTTCTTTATAAATGTTTGTGATTCAAAAAAAAGATTCGCATTTCAAAATCCATGTGATTTTATTGTGGTGACGTAACATCTCCTGCAGCTCCTTCACCAAAGTACTGTTTGTGGTCTTGTTCCACCCAGAATGTACAAACTGTTTTAACTCTGCGTAGGTCTCCCACATCAGCTCATACTTGAAGGTTTTTCTTTTCTGGCACATACTTGAAGGGTTTTACACCTTTCTTGTTAAGATAATAAAACTTCAGACAAATAGGCCTGCTCTTCAGACAATGCGGGCATTCATAAGCCACATAGTGTTAGACCAATACTAGTATGTTCCTGCTCGGGAGAATATCTGGTGCTCCCACCGCTAGAGTGCTCCCTGTGCTCCAAACTCGGTATCTGTTTACAAAATTCTGAAGAAAAAAATCCAGCACATAGACACAACATCAATGTTATGTTGTCACAAAATTTGAAATCAAAAATAGAAACATAGTTTGAGAAACATAAATGACAAATTCGACAGTAAATAGTACACAAGATAAGTTGGGCCTTAGATTTGGCCAATTAGCGTATTGATGACGATTTTGTCATTTTTGTATCTCGAACAATGTTTTGAATTTTGATTTGAATTTTTCTGACAACATACAGCGACGTTGTGTCAATGTGCTAGATTTTTTTTCAGAATTTTTTTAACATTTAATAGTATGCTACCGAGTTTGGAGCACCAGGAGCACCCTAGCTAGGATGGAAGCACCAGATATTCTCCCTCTTAGTGTCCGAGTCTTTTGACAAAGCCCATTAAGCAAAGGCTAGCCCATATGGGTTCTGGCCCGGAGTATAAAGCCGCCGCGTCCCCAATCCGATGCATGGATTCCTTCCATTTGCGTTAGCAAAATCCCAACGGCGACCGCGGCTAGGTTTTTGATGGCTTCGTCGGAAGCAGAGATGGAGACCGAGATGGAGGGGGACCCCAAGAAAAGGCCTTGGATAACGGCGGCAGAGGCAGAACCTGCCGCGGCGGAGGACCCTGCAGTGGCGGCGGCGGAGTACGCGGCGTGGTTGGAAGAATGGCGGAGACGAGACGAGCACATGGGGTGAAGTCGGTTGAATTCCGGAAGAACCTGCTGGCGAATCCTTTGACGGCTGAGCAGTTACGAGAACGCAACGAAGCCGCCTGGGACAAGGAAACTATTTCTCTTGCGTTCAGTAAGCATCATCAGCAGCAGCAGTCCTAGCTTGTTTTCTTCTTGCTAGGATTGGATCTATGCAGCGCAAATCTCCTAAACTATTTGGTTTGGATACTATAAATTTTTGGTTGTCTCCTTTTATCTTTTTATTTATGCAGATACAGAATCCGGAGATATGTTGTTGTTGTCTCCTCCCATCCACCATCACTCTTGCAACTAACTAGATTGTATATATTGCAGCGGCATGCGCTTTACGAACGAAAATATTAAGGACCCTAATTATCCACGCCCTGTCCGCACCATGGAAACTCTGCAGATTGTTTCAGTCCAAGTGAAAGAAATAACCGGTGGGTTACAGTGGCCGTTGGATGTCTATAGGTTTGTCGCAGTGCGTGATGTGATGGATCGCAAACGCAATATGGTTTTCAACCGTCAAAGGGAGGACTGCCAAAGTATCAATGAACAGGTTCGTGAAAACTGTATTTTGTCCCGCCCTATTAGGATTGGAATAGAATAGCAGCAAGGAAATCATTCCTTTCCTTGTGCATCACCGTATAACTACCATGTCATATACAAACCTGACCACAAGTCAAATTTTCTACTATGTACTCCCTTCGTTCCTAAATATAAGTCCTTTTAGACACTTCAAATGGACTACAACATATGGATGTATGTAGACATATTTTAGAGTGTAGATTCACTCATTTTGTTTCGTATGTAGTCACTTGTTGAAATCTCTGGAAAGACTTATATTTGGGAACAGAGAGAGTAGAAAGCATGTTGTTTTGAAAGAAATAGATCTCAAAGCTATGCATGCATGAATAAGTAATGTCAGTTCCTAACAGAAAGTTGCACATGGTGCGTAGGATTTGTTTTTCGCTAAACATTGTATGTAATGTCACGGTTTGCTTGGTTTGAGTCTAAAAATATCATATTTTTTTAATAGTATCACTATTGCGAGGTCATCATTTATATGATGATTATTATTGCTTCCATTTGTCACACAAGCATCATGCTAATATTTCTTCCACAGTTTTGTAATACAACTCAGATAACTTATGGCCTGCACTTCTGCATTCACCAGACAAGCTCCCTCCTTTTCCATTTATTCCATGCAATGTTTACCTATTGTTTGTAGTTTAATTTTTCAGTTGGTTCCGGCAAGCTGAAGGGTTATAAATCTTTTAACATGTTCACTGCCCTTCTCAAATTTCCTCTTGCAAATTCTGCTAATCATTAAGTTATATTTTTCATGTTTTGCATCAACAAGTTTTTTTATTCAAGTCACCATCTTCAAGTTTCACTTGTATATAAATTGTGTTTTCATAGATGCACCCTAACTTGCATCACTAGTGCAGAACCGGGCAATAGCACCGGTTCGTAAGGCCCTTTAGTGCCGGTTCCATTACCGGCACTAAAGTGTGGGCACTAAAGCCCCTCCCCCCCTTTAGTACCGGTTCAGCACGAACCGGTGCTAAAGGGCAACCACGTGGCACGAGCCAGCTCCGGGGGCCTGGAGCCCTTTAGTACCGGTTGATAAGACCAACCGGTACTATAAGGTTTGGGGGTTTTTTAGTTTTATGATTTCTTTTTCATTTAATTTTGTGTTTCCATTTTAATTCTTTTTCGTTTGCTGATATTTTACGATACTACACATTGTACACGTTATGTATATATATATATATATATATATATATATATATATATATATATATATATATATATATATATATATATATAAATAGAATTTCTAGTAGAACCAATCATCGAGTTCAACATGATTGTCATGATATAAGCGTTCATATATAACACCACAAAAGCAAATCACTTAAGTTCACAACGAAGAACACGGACATGAAAGGACAAGTACTAATTAAGAGCAGCACAAAGAACTAGCTAAATCACTCTTGCTAGCTACTCTCTCTCCGATAAAATAGCATAGAACATGTATAGCTCTCCTGATTGATCATACTGGAGCATGCCGATAAACCTGTCTCCTAATCGTGGGCTGCGCTTCTCATTGCTGCCCCCTAGTACTTCTCTGCGATCATTAACAATTTTCCTCCAATCTTTCACTATTAAGCATTCATCGCTTCTAGAAATCTTGAATGCATTCATGTGGAATGCAGGATCTCTTGGCCGTAAGCTAACAATTGACATCTGACCTTTAGTCTCGATCCCCTGAGGCACAACTGTCATCGGGAGTCCCTGTTGAAGAACATCGTATAGTACTTAATTAATATACTTAGCAATGAAAGTTTAGGAAAAAAATATGTATGTAAAATATGCACTGAGGGCAAATAGTAAATATCTTACCATCATTCCTAAATAGATGTGACCGTAGTTCAATACCATCACTATTGGTCGCACGTTTTGAGTACTAACATTTCTAAGTGCAGGAAGAAAATTTGTCTTGACAGTATGAAGATCCTCAAGCCATGAAACATAATGACTTATTTCCTCGCAGTTTAGTTCAGCTCCGAGACAGTAGTAGGTCATGTCTACCAAGCGCCGGACATGTTTGGTTGAATGGAGATAAGCTGTCAATAGAAATTAGTTGTCAGTTATTTTTTGAATAAGCAATATCAAAGACAAAAATATAGATGAGAAGAACTCACATAATGGTAGAACTGGAGGCGTCTGCACATCGACCCATATGTCTCTATCACCTTCAATATCATCTTCCGAACGAATATCAAAGGTGATAACCATACCAGGCTCAAATGCATAAGCCTTGCATAGTGCTTGCCAAGTTTTGCATTCAAAATATGTGTACGTGTGTGTATTGTATACTTTGACGTTGAAAGTATAACCATCATGCTCAGTTTTCAGGTAAGCTCTCTTTACCTCCATAGTTTCCATATCTTTGAAACCTATCTTATCCAAGACAAAAATTCTTGCATGGCACGGGATGCGCTAGTATAATAGTAAAAATTAAAAATTATAAGTCAGGCAAATGAAGCATATATAAGTCATGCTTAATTACGAAAACAGACTTTGTCGTTGTGACTTACTGTATCGAATTCGAAAGTCTCATCCAGCTTGATGCTGAATCGCCTATCATCAACAAGGAAATTTCTATCGCACTGGCCGCGCTGGTCTTCACAGTAATCGCACATAATGAAAATTTTTCCGTCGTCGGACGACATTTCCTATGTTCATATTAGGCGAAACATTAATCACTTACTAATTCAATTAATTCAACTACTTCTAATAATTCAACTAAGCATTTACTAAAATAAACTAGTTATATTAATTCAAACTAAGCACATACTAAAATAAAGTAGTTCTATACATTAATTCAACTAGTTCAACTAAACATTTACTAAAAATAAACTAGTTCTCTATATATATTAATTCAACTAGTTCAACTAAACATTTACTAAAAATAAACTAGTTATATTAATTCAACTAGTTTAAACTAAGCATATACTAAAATAAAGTAGTTCTATATATTAATTCAACTAGTTCAACTAAACATTTACT
>NC_041385.1:841392132-841393562 GCF_002162155.2 Triticum dicoccoides
CTATATATTAATTCAACTAGTTGAACTAAGCATTTACTTACTAAAAATAAACTAGTTCTATATATTAATTCAACAAGTTCAACTAAGCATTTATTAAAAATAAACTAGTTCTATATATTAATTCAACTAATTCAACTAAACATTTACTAAAAATAAACTAGTTCTATATATTAATTCAACTAGTTCAACTAAGCATTATATTTATTAAAAATAAACTAGTTATTATATTAATTTAACTAGTTGAACTAAACATTAACATATTTCTAATTCATCGATGATAATATTTCTAACATTCTAAAAATAAACAAGATTGTTCTAATTCATCTAAACATTAGAAATTAAACAGAAAATAAGTAAAAAAATATGTGTGTGTGTGTAGTGTGTGTGTATATGTGTGTACATGTGTAGTGTACGTGTAGTGTGTGTGTGTTTGTGTGTGTCTGTGTGTATGTGTGTGTGTAGTGTGTGTGTACATGTGTGTGTGTGTATGTATGTGTGTGTGTGTAGTGTGCGTGTCTGTGCATGTATGGAGCGGGCCGGGCGCGTACGGGCGGGCGGCGACGATGGGCGGCAGGGGCCGATGATGGCGACGAGACGGGCGGCGGCAGCCAAGGACGGCGACGAGACGTGCCGGCGGCGGCCAAGGACGGCGAGACGAGACGGGCGCGGCGACGACGACGGGCGGCGACGACGACGGGCGGCAGGGGCACGCGGCAACGACGACGACGGGCGGCGGGGGCGGCGAGGGCGACAGCACGGCGGCGCGTCGGCGTCGGCGTCGTCGAGATCGAGACTCACGCGCGCGAGAAAAGTGAAACGAACTGGCGACGATAACTGAATTTTCGTAAGTGTCATATATATAAGATAGGCCTTTAGTGCCGGTTGGTGCCTCTAACCAGTACTAAAGGTCAATTTTGGCCAGCCCAAGCGGCGGGAAACGTGGGCCTTTAGTACCGGTTGGTGGCTCCAACCGGTACTAAAGGGCAACACATTAGTACCAGTTGGAACCTCCAACCGGTACTAATGCCCGTGCGCTGCCACCCACATTTATTTTTGAGTAATTTTTTATATAGTTATTTCTTTTCTGCTTTATTTTTTTCTTCTATTTATTTCTGAATAGTTTTTTTGCTGTATTTAGTTTCTTCGTGAAGTTTTTTGCTTAATATAATTTATTCTCTTCTATTTATTTTTGAGTAATTTCTTTATATAGTTATTCCTTTTCTGCTTTATTTTTTTCTTCTATTTATTTCTGAATAGTATTTATTTTCTTCTATTTATTTTTGAGTAATTTGTTTATATAGTTATTTCTTTTCTGTTGTATTCAGTTTCTTTGTGAATATTTTTGCTTTATATAATTTTTTTCCTTTTCTGCATTATTTATTTTCTTCTATTTATTTCTGAGTAGTTTCCTCTTCTTCTTCTTCTTCTTC
>NC_041385.1:841397407-841415603 GCF_002162155.2 Triticum dicoccoides
TCTCCTTCTTCTTGCTCCTCCTCTTCTTCTTCTTCTTCTTCTTCTCCTTCTTCTTCTTCTTCTTATTATTTCTGCGTAGTTTTTTGTATAGTTTTTTCTTTTCTGTTATATTTATTTTCTTCTATTTATTTGTGAGTAGTTTTTCTTCTAGTTTGCCAAAATTCAACATTTTCAGAGTTCATTTTGTAGTGATTTTCAATTTCATGGTCATTTTGTAAACGATTGAAAAATAGCAAATATTTTTTTTTCTTTTCTGCTTTATTTTTTCTTCTATTTATTTCTGAATAGTTTTTTTCTTTTCTGCTATATTTATTTTCTTCTATTTATTTCTGAGTAGTTTTTTTATTTTCTTTTTTTCTTTTCAGCTATAGTTTTTCTTCTTTTCTGCTATTTTTTCTTTTCTGCAAAACTTGATGGTCAAAGTCTGGAGTTATAACTTAAAAAAAAGAAATGTCGACGTGCAATTAGTTTTTGCCATAACAGAAGAAGTCCGGAGTTGTAATAAGTTATTAAAAATAAAAAAGAGGTGCAATGCTCGTTAATTTGCTTCAAGCCATTCGGAATAGTGTAAACTGCACTGCGCATAGCTCCATGCAGTCTACCGTATTCCTGAAGGCTTGAAGCTAAGCAACGTGAGCATTGAGTCTCTTCTTCATCGTCTCTGCACTCAGGGCTTATAAACCGCTCCTAGTCCCTCTCACTTCGCGAGGTGGGACTAAAAAACAGCTTGCTATAACCTCATAAACCCGAATACTTCGAAAGAGATTGTCCAGTTTGTAAACGAAGTGCATCCAGTTTTTGCCGTAACCCTCTCTACTTTTTTGAACATGATATGTGGGTGAAATGATGATACCATGCCAAGTTTCAACTTTTTTGGAGTTCATTTGTAGTGCTTTTCAATTTCCAGGTCATTTAGTTCTCAAAACAAATCATTAAATGCATGAAAAATAGCAAATGAAGGCATAAACGGTTGAGAGTTGATGGCGTCGCTTTGAATGGTGCATACTGAACACAAAAAATATAAGAGCATTTAGATCATGATCTTATATTTCTTTACAGTCTAAATTGTCAATATGATCTTATAACATCAAAAATACTTTGATCATCAATGATCTTTGTGTGTACAATCTGAATTGTCAATATGAGTCATCAACGATTTATAAACCGATGAAGACTCATATTGCGGCCACAAATTCTACACATAGAGTTCAATGAAGACCAAGTGCTTGTGATAGTTTGAGAAATAACATATTTAAGGTGGTAAAAGGCTTGTTAGGGGAGCGAGGTGGGACTAAAAACAGCTTGCCATAACCTCATTAGTACCGGTTCGTGGTATGAACCGGCACTAAATTGTGATGGTGGGGCCATAGCCTGACCGCAGGCTGACACAGCCTCTTTAGTACCGGTTCGTGGCATGAACCGGTACTAAAGGTTCGCCACGAACCGGTGCTATTGATCGCCGCCACGAAGCGGCACTAGTGTACACATTAGTGCCGGCTAAAATTCCAACCGGCACTATTGTGCTTCACATTGGACCCTTTTTCTACTAGTATATTAACATAGGATAAACTGAATATATTCCAGTTAATGCTATTGATGAATGAAACTTATTTTTGTTATTGTTTACTTATAAACACTGATGCATTCAGGATTCGTGCCTAAAACTGACCGGTCCTACGCATGGTGTTGTCATGACGGTTGATCTTTCATATTTGGAGGCTAGGCTCAAAGTGAGAGGTGCTACTGAATCCGAGGACAAAGATTTGAGCAAATTTGCTAAGACATACAGGTTAGGATGCTACCTTCCTATCAAGCACACTGGCAAGCTTTGCACACTGGAGCTGCAGCATTACACTGTTTCGTCTTCTGTGGAGGCAACAATTCAGGTTCGAGTCGCTGAAGGGCAGTTTCCTCGTGGTTTTCGTGGTGTGCTTACTGCTAGCACCGACTCTGAAAGTGGTGTGATGATCTCATTGCTGGATATTTACGAGGGTGAGTTGCCAGTTGATGCTGGTGGCTCTGTGAAGCTATCACGCCAAGTTGTTTGTGTTGAAAAAGGAGGGAAGCTGAAAGTTTCTGTCTGACAACATGGTGTTGGTGACGAAGAAGACCAAGAGATAACTGCTGCATCGTTTGCAGCTATCGAAGCTGAAACAAGCACTAATTACATGCCGATGAAGATATGCAAGTGTTGGATGGAAGTCACGGTCGCCTGGTCCCTTTTCAGCTATTGGTGAGAAAGAAGAGAGAGTTGGAAGTATATCTGTGTAATGTCATGCTGACGACTTCACCCCTTATGCAATGGTTTGAAGTCGTATTTTGACCGTCGGTGCTTGCAATGGACAATGCTGGATTTGTTGTGCCATAACTTAATTTTATTGTATGTGGATGTGTGCCATATCATCTCCATTGCAGATGTATAGTTTGTCATTCCATGTTTACTGATTTGCAAATCGGACATACTTCTGAGCTTCCATGTTTAGACATTTTCTTTTCTAATGACACCTTGCTATATATAAATTTAATTCAAAGACTGGTGGTACTACGTTTCTTTCTGCACCAACACCTTTCCCTCTTTGCTGTAAACAGAACACCTTTCTCTCTTGATATCTTTATGATTAATTTTCATATTATGTTGCACTGCTAGCATCTTGAGATGTGTACTGGTATGTTTTGGTTAACTTCTGCACAGGGGGTTTGCTCTGCCTCTTGATATCTGTGTGATTTACTGACCATCATTTCTCATGTTGATATCCATTTTATGTCTCGCTTATAGATCAATGCACTGCTAGCGTCTTGAGATGCTACAGTATGTGCACAGCACACTAGATTAGGGCTAGAATCTCTCCATTACGACGGTTATCTCCTATCAGCCTTACTGCCTAATACTACTCTGTTTGTTTCCCCCTTTGACCAATGCTTCCAACTTCCCAAGATCTAGAACAATCTGATTAAGGTATGGTTCTTCTTTCCGGTGTTTCATTTCTTACTGCATGCATTTTTCATGTACTCCCCCCAATCCTTATTAATTATCGCTCAAACGGATGTATCTAGCATTGAAATACGTCTAGATACATTCACTTTAGTGAGTTAATATGGATCCAAGGAAGTACTCCATCCAACACTTGTATATCTTCATCGGCATGTCCCTTTTAAGCTATTGGAGTCGCCGCTATTGGCTCCCCTCCCCACCCTGGCCAGGCTTCCCGGTTGAAATCTTGAATTCCAGCGGAGGATGGATGGCGGCGGCGCCAGGTGCATCGTGTCCTCCTTGGAGGCGCCGCGTGGGGAAGCTTAGTGTTTTGGATGCGTGCAACGGCTTGAAAGTGGGCGCCTCGTGTCGTCTTCGTGGCGTCACTTCTAGGGAGGTTTCAGATTCAGCAGCATGTGCTCTGCGGTGGCGTTTAGCAGTGTCCTGGTGGGTCGACGCCCTCGAGCCTAGGCGGAAGGGGATGGGGCCCCCCTTCCCGGTGACAACAGCGCCATAGGAGACAAGGTTACTCTTCAGCTGGTTCATCTGGCAGCTCCCTTTCAGCGACTCTCCCAGCGGCTTACCCTCAGCTATCGTTCTCCTTCGGTATCTATGGTGTTGCTGATCTGTGTGTGCTTCGGCTTGCAGTCGTGCTCCATGGCTGCCCCAGACTCGAGACCAACCATTGCTCTAGCTCTCGGGTCAGCGTCTCTACATTCGATGGTGCGGCGCCTTCGAGCTCAGGCGAGTCACATCAATGCGAACTCGCTGTAAGGAGTTATATGATACAATCTTCATATGTTCTCAAAGCGATTTTTGATTTCAATTAAGGGTTTTTATTATACACATAATGGTGGCACAAAAAATTGGAATATGTCCGATGATGTAAACTGGGGCCCGATCTTTCGATGAGAGGGAGATAACTACGATTTTTGGGTGGGACTTGACCCTCACGATCCGGCTACCAACCGTACAAGGAGAACCGTACACGACTGATATCCACGGCAATCGCTGAACCAACTCCATGGCGTTATCGACCGAGCCAACGGCGCGATCGACCTATCCACAAAGGATTTTTCCTGCAAGCAAATCGAAGAACATGCAAGAAAATAATAGCCAAGCAATCTGAAATTGCGGATATGCTAGATGAATAAATCTCACAAATTGGGGTTCCAATAGATGTCTTGACGGTCGCACTAGCCGCTACGAGCAAAGACAAATAAAAATAGCAATAGCTAAACTTCTTTAAACAAAACCCGAGTCTAAACCCTAACCTAGACTAGGTATTTATTATATGCGGCCGCCGCTAACTGTGGCGCTGCGCGTCGACGTGTCCAGCGTGGACTACTACGGGTCGAAGGAAAAGTTCACCAGGAGCCGGCCCATATGTTTGACCGGATATTAGGCCTTCTGGGATCAATTCCTTCTTTAATCAATGAGATGGGCTGGTGTGCACGTAGCTTCTCTGGTCCATTAAGTCTAATCCTTCTTCTCTTCTTTCGTATTTTAAAAGACTTGTGCGTGTAGTATGCAACATGGATGGCCCTCATCTCTCCAAGCACCTTTGCTCCTTTCTGATGCGTGTGTGTGTGCACTTGCATGGGCCATGCAATCTTCAACATCTTCATATTTATTTTGCTGATGCCTTCAAGAACTCTACACAAGAAATAAAATTGTGTAGTATTTTTGTCCCTGATAATAAAATATAATATCATATAATGATCAATAGAAATTACCTGAAAATTGTGTCGTGTAATATTTGTAGACGTATCTATGCCCACATCATCCTCCCTTTCTTGAAAACAAAGCCGTCCTCAGCTTTCACCTTTGTCGAACACATCATAGAGCAAAGCAAAAATAGATGCAACATATATAGGCCGTTTGAAAGGCGTTAGCTCATGAGGGTCTGATAAATTTGTGATAGCACCATTCTGGAAATCGTGATAAATTTTCTCATGGTGGAGCATAACATCATGATAAATTGTATCCCATGCCGAGTGTATATATATATTATGGGGACGCAAATGAATAACCACCCGGTATGTCCAGATCATAAGTTGAAACACTTAATGGAAATAATTCAGAATTGATAGCAAGGATACTATGTGTAGTACGATCCGTTGATTTAGGTTTCTCATCATTTATAATTTCATCGGGGGTCATAGGAAGCAAGTTAATGGTTTCTCCTTCAAACACGAGAGTATACGAATTTGTTCTTCCATGATGGGTGACACTATTATCATATTGCCAAGGTCGGCCTAACAATAAAGAACAAGCTTGCATAGGTGCGACATCGCAGTCAACATAATCATGATACGAACCAAGTGTAAAAGGAACCCTCACACGACGTGTTACCTTCAACTTACCACAGTCATTGACCATTGAATATAATATGGATGGGGGTGCCTTGTAGTGGTGAGGCCTAGCTTCTCTACCATCTCAATACTCGCCAAATTATTGCAGCTTCCACCATCAATGATCACACGAACAGAATGCCCTTTGACAACAAACTTAGTTTGAAAAAGATTATGGCGTTGAGGCATCTCATCATGCCCCACCTGGGCACTAAGTACTCGCATGGTTACAAGGCTTGGGTACTGATCTGCCATCTCAGCATTAATATGTATCTCATCCGTGTCATGCTCCTTAGAGTCACCTGCATTATTAGTGGCAAGCATAGCACGTGTATCTTCATCCAAATCACTAGCAGAAGAGTACTCACCATCTTCCCGCACAATGAATGTTCGTTTATTTGGACAATCCTTCATCAAGTGCCCGCCACCTTTGCATATATGACACTTCATGTCCCTTGTGCGTCCAGACGAAGTGGTGGGTGCTACAGAAATTGCTTTCGAACCCTCGGATGATTGTGGAGCTGATTTTGAACTTGATGAGTGTGCACCATTGTGCAAGATAGGTGGTGTTGACTCAGTAGTGGACGGAACAGTAGGAGAGGGTGTCCATGAGGAGCGGCGACCTACAGAAAAGTTACCTCGTCCCTTGTTGTGTCGTCCCTGTACTTCCCTTTCAGCTTTACAAGCAAAATGAAACAAACGAGTAATAGAATTGTACTCCTTATAGTCCAATATATCCTGAATATCACGATTCAAACCACCTAAAAATCTAGCCATCATAGCATCTTTGGTTTCAACTAATCCACATCGCACTAAGCCAGTTTGCAATTCTTGATAATAATCCTCTACAGAACTGCTACCTTGTTTTAAATGTTGCAATTCATTTAGTTTATCACGAGCATAATATGAAGGAACATAACATTGTCGCATAGCTCGTTTTAAAGCATCCCAAGTAGCAGGTATATTATTCACATTAATACGACAATATTCACTCCACCACATAGAAGCAAAGTTTGTAAATTCACTAGTGGCTGCCCTAACTCTTTGGTTCTCAGGAATATCATGACATGCAAACTTTTGTTCAACTAAAAGTTCCCAATCAAGATAAACGTCTGGATTATATTTACCATTGAAAGCAGGCATAGTAAATTTAATTTTAGCACTAGAGTGGTCGTAATCTCGAACATCATACCTGTGTGGACCTCGTGCCATACCTTGACGGTTGAAACGCAGTTGTCGATTAGCACGGTCATTATGGTGGTTGACCATTTGGTCGTCCTCGGTGTCACCAGAATAATCCTCGTAATTGTCCCCATGTCGCTCGTAGACGCGAGGAGGGATTTGCGGGTGCTGGTTTATGGTGGCGGCATCGGTGGCAGTAGCGGGGTGCTGTGGATGACCCATGGGCACACGTCGAGCTCGCGAAGTAGCGGCAACACACGTGGAATTGTGAGGAACAGCGTTGTTGTTGATGGGGAGTGCAGTCCGCAGCTCGTCCAGACGTAACAAGATATCTTGTAGTTGTGTGTTCGCAACACCCTGTGCATCCTCAATGGCCTTGAGCATCTCTTCGGCCACAATCTGAGCACCCTCAAGTTGGGCGAGATGCTCGCTGGTGACTTTCACATCCACAGTGAGGCCCTCAAGTGTGGGTTGATCCTGTGCCATTGTTAGCGAAAGAGAAAAAAAACACAATGTATAATCCTATCAACTAACAGGATGTGGTGGACAAAATTCGCTCACACTCAAACTTAGTATCAAATTCTTACTTTTTCTTACCAATGCAACAGGTGGTGATCGGCGCGTTGGTGTTGGCTTCAAACTACCGATGAAGATTGGATGGAGCGATAACCAGGAATCAGTAGAGCCGGAACCTGTGCTTATTGGTAGAAAAAGTGTAGCTTGGCAAAGGCTTCTCAACTCACAATATTAGTGGCACAATTTAGCAAAAAGCAATACAAGTTGAATAATTGCTCAAACTCCTAACTAGTGCTGGCAGTCGACTAGTAAGAGATAAAATAATCTAATCCCAGATACTGAATCAAATGAGTGGAAGCCGGTGAAAATATGACAGCTCTAAATAGCTAGATATAAGTGAGGTATAAATGGCAGTGTATGAAAACCTAGAGCAGAAAAATGTCCGGCAGATATCACGTATACGAACAAAGTAAAGTTTCTGGACAATAAAAGATATTCCAAAAGATGCTAACCGACCTGAACTTTTTTTTGTCTTACTTTCTCTTCTCTGTTTTTTTTTCAATTTTTTTCTCTTTTTTTTTCTCGCTCTTTCCCTTTTTTTGCTCTTTCTTCTCGTTGTTTTTTTGGGCCAAGCCGGTTACTAGCAAAAGGCAAGTACACAAGATGAATTAGCATGAACTGAAACAGATGCTACTATCACTGGAAAATCAAGTTCCCTTGTATGATGCTGCGTGCATGCAAGATCGTGTGAGGAGTAAAAAATCAAGAGTGGCGTTGCATGCATGCAAGGCAAGCGGCGCGGCAGGGCACATGTGTGGTTACGCTGGGTGTACGCGGCAGCAGGGCAGGAGCAGATCAAGTACTGCGTACAGAGAAAACGTGTGCTGCAGCGTGGACGTGTACGCCCGTGCGGAAGGCGGCAGACAACAAGGATGTTAATTGATGGGGCCGTCGGACTGCATGCAACAAATATTGGGATTTTTTAATGAAGATCTAGCGGAGCCGCAAATAGTAGGAGGAAGGTCCAAAACGAGATTGATCTAGTAGATTTTTTCACACCCTAACTAATCTAAACCAGCACTAATTTTAGGATGAATGCAACCAAGAATTCAACAAAGCAAATACTAGATGCAAATTGCTAAAGGCTGAAAAGGTAGGTGCAGCGGATGAACTAATCTAATTTTTTTTTTGGCTTTTTTCTGAGTTATAGGACTAAAAACAATCTAATCTAAGAAAACTGTAAATCTCTCACCGATGAACCTGAAAACTGATACCACTTGATGTAAACTAAGGCCCGATCTTTCGATGAGAGGGAGATAACTACGATTTTTGGGTGGGACTTGATCCTCACGATCCGGCTACCAACCGTACAAGGAGAACCGTACACGACTGATATCCACGGCAATCGCTGAACCAACTCCACGGCGTTATCGACCGAGCCAACGGCGCGATCGACCTATCCACGAAGGATTTTTCCTGCAAGCAAATAGAAGGACATGCAAGAAAATAATAGCCAAGCAATCTGAAATTGCGGATATGCTAGATGAATAGATCTCACAAATTGGGGTTCCAATAGATGTCTTGACGGTCGCACTAGCCGCTACGAGCGAAGACAAATAAAAGTAGCAATAGCTAAACTTCTCTAAACAAAACCCGAGTCGAAACCCTAACCTAGACTAGGTATTTATTATACGCGGCCGCCGCTAACTGTGGCGCTGCGCGTCGACGTGTCCAGCATGGACTACTACGGGTCGAAGGAAAAGTTCACCAGGAGCCGGCCCATATGTTTGACCGGATATTAGGCCTTCTGGGATCAATTCCTTCTTTAATCAATGAGATGGGCTGGTATGCACGTAGCTTCTCTGGTCCATTAAGTCTAATCCTTCTTCTCTTCTTTCGTATTTTAAAAGACTTGTGCGTGTAGTATGCAACATGGATGGCCCTCATCTCTCCAAGCACCTTTGCTCCTTTCTGATGCGTGTGTGTGTGCACTTGCATGGGCCATGCAATCTTCAACATCTTCATATTTATTTTGCAGATGCCTTCAAGAACTCTACACAAGAAATAAAATTGTGTAGTATTTTGTCCCTGATAATAAAATATAATATCATATAATGATCAATAGAAATTACCTGAAAATTGTGTCGTGTAATATTTGTAGACGTATCTATGCCCACATCATCCGAAAAGGATATTGTGGCGAAATCTATGACAAAAACGCTAAGTATATTGTTGCTTAAGAAGCAACGATGCAGGGTGTTGGGTCAAATAGTTCATTTATGAACTTGGTATGGTTTCAAGAAGTCATGTGCAAGTAGAACACTATTCTAAATAGTGGCGTTTAACTTAGTCTAAGAAATCAAAGGTCCTACTAGTGATTTAATATATACAAAGTCAGTTTTAAACAAATTATGAATATGGTGAAAGCATGTAAATGCCTGGATATGCGAATATACACTCGGATTAGAATTTTTCAAATCATATAGGACGATATTTATACCTCAAGAAAAGCATGAACTACACCAAAATGCCATTAATGTTATGAAACTAGATTATTGACTCTAGTGCAAGTGGGAGTCTTTTGAAAATATGCCCTAGAGGCAATAATAATTGTATTATTTATTTCCAAGTTTATAATTAAATGTATACTCTATGCTATAACTGATATGGTTCTTAAATATGTGATTCAAAGGAAAACTCATAAGCACGCGTAGAGTTATAAATGCTAAAACCTGATTCCTCGTCTCGCCCTAGGACTAGCTCAAGTGTTGCATGATGATTATGCTTTCCTGATCATAGGCATGAGTTAAGTGTAATGAGGATGCCGACAACATTGAGGGTATGATTTTAGAAGAATGAGCATATTGAATTGACCCAAGTTGTTTTTATACTTACAGATGTTATTGTCACAAGTCTATAGTCTATAACACAGAGAGTTAACATATATGCACAGTTCCATAGGCCATGAGATTTATCAGCATGCCCAAACTTAATCCATGCTGGTCCTCGAGCATGTAGATGACAATAGAAAAAGAAGCTTTAATGTTACTAAAAGAACAAAACTTTGACTACATAGAGAATGATAGTTTTAATAACCAGAAGCACAATTGTAGCTAAGTTCAACATAACATAAAGTGATAATGAGATATCTCGCAAATCTTAAAAGACTACACTGTGAACATAAAGCAGTGCATAGACGCCAGTGAAGTAAGGATGATGGCTAGGTATCCAAACTTGAAGATGAACCATCATACTCATGCATCACCCAATAAATTACTATTAAGAAGAATGCGTACAAAGCTAAGAGTAATCGTCATGCTCAATAGTTGGTACTTAAAGAAAGATGAAAATGACTCGACATATAAAAAGTACATAAGGATGAGCTCTCTGCAAAGGGGGGAAGGGATTGCCATGCACTTACGTAATTTTGAGAAGTTGGCTAAATTTTGCTGCCATGACTTTGGGTTACTATAAATATCCTTAATCTGATGTAATGCATCGGTCTTCCATTGCCCTCTATGATGGTGCGAGAGCTTTTTCCCATGTCTCTTATCGAGCTATTTTTGGCTGGGTAATGGTCTTCCCTACCCCCAGTTTTTTAAGATAGGCATGTCATGCATCTTTATTTGGTTGGCCTACCCCCTTTGCTCCACTTAATCACTATCACAAGTTTGTGCACTTCAAATGATACTACAACACAATGAAAAAGTTGATCATTGATAACAATTTTTCGGTATTTAAGTTATGTGTCGATGACAATTTACTTGAATAACCTTTATCGGTCCTGATTTGGTGGGTATAGTGGACACTTTATGGCATGAACTTTGGCTTATGGATTTAGGATGCACAAGAAGAGTTCATGCTTAGTACAAGCGAAGGCTAGCATATATAAGACTATGGGAGGGTGAAGCCGCGTCCGATTGTCGATGGGTTGTACTACGCGCGCGGGGGATGACCTGGCCTTCTTTGTCGCCGCGTACAGGTTCACGACAGCGTGCCGGCCGGTTCCTCGTCGGCGTTCAGCCCGTATGCCGACTTAACGTGCGCCCGAGTCGGCTTGTACGTTTGGTTTGGCCGAGGCCACGCACGTCCGTCCGTCTGCATGCATGCATGTATGAGCTGCATGGCATCATTGGCATGTGCGTGCGTGGAACAGCTTGTCCAGCGAGAAGGATCAGGGCGTCGTTGATGCCGGCGTCGGGTCGAGCACGACGAGGCCACGCCACCGGCGCAATCACGCTTTGTCGGCGTTTGCGAGTGATCGACCGTACTGCATGCACCACCACCATGTTGTTTAGGGAGTGGGTGTGGTGGTGGATACAAGGCGGACACTCCGTAGGACACGTGACGCGTACGTTCTCATTGCACATTCCGCGCGTGGCATACACCCCACGCACGTACGTCTTTTTTCTTCCGCTCCGGTGATGACACTTCTACCGCACTACGGTAAACGCGTCCGCTACTACTGGAATAGTAAAACAGTCAAGAATTCTACATCTACTGTAGTAGTAAGGCTGGTCGTAATGGTAGTATAATAACTAGTACTTGTAAACTGAGACGGAGGGAGTATCATGCATGCCAACTAGGCAATTTTAATAATGTGTCATAGCATTAAATGAAGAAAGAGAGGATGGGGTATCATATCATGATACCGTATCATAATAAATTATATGTTACTTTGTGTCATGCATGGCAATAAATAGAGTACTATATGATACTCCCTCTCTCTCAGTTTACAGGGCGTGCGCGTACCCCTAGGTCGTCAATTTGACCAACCTAATATAAGCCATATATTACAAAAAATATATCAATATAAACTTCAGATGTTCTATTTTTCAAAGGTATAATTTTTGTGTTATATAGTTTATATTAGGGTGATAAAATTGGCAACCTAGGTATACGAGTAGGACTTGTAAACCGAGACAGAGGGAGTACTAATATATGATACTATGCATTACGAAGGTAGTATCATATGCATGATAATAGTATATGATACTCCCCATTACAACCAGCCTAACAGCGAATGGACTGGAGCATATAGCGGGCATATACTGTTAGGCTGGTTAATTCTCACTTCGGGCAAAGCCCAATCAGCAACCGGCATTTTCCCTTTGAGTATTTCCTTGGTGCTCAACTTCTTGGCATCACAAATAGATTCATATAGCTCACTAAAAAGTCAACAGTAATATCCACTAGAGGAACCTCTTTATCATGAGTAAGATCATTGCTATACGCCAAATGAGCATTAGTACTCGATCCCTCTCTGCCTCGTTGCAGTTAAGCAATAAATTAAGCAACCATTCCTGCCCACTGTTAATAAAGAGATGATCGTGGGGGGAGAGACCAAACGCGCCTCATGCCCTCCCAAATACTACGTGCATGGCTGCATGCAACTAGTGCATGGTAGCTGTCCTCATCGGTTCTACCACAGAGTGGACAAGTTCCACGCCGCGTCAAGTGCCTATATTGCATGCAAGTTGTAGTCGCTAATGCACCTATCGCCGCACGTCAAGCCATGTGCTTCATACGTAGAGGAACATTTAAACGCCATATAATATTCCAAACAGATCGGTTTCCTTCAGGATTAGCGCTGGAAGATCCACCAGAAAACTGATCATCATGCTCGGCCGTCGCTAAGTGATACACACTTTTCACTGTAAACTAGCCATTCTTCTCCGAGTGCCATGCGAAGAAGTCCTGTCGTCGACTAGGTGAGGTTTGAATCTTTAGAATTTCCCAGACGTCCATCGGCCAGAAATGGTTATTCACACGTTGCACCAACCAAGCACCATTTTCATCAAGGAAATCAGCCACCCGATTAAAATGACAGTTACCTTTGGGTGTGACCGGTCCGAGATTATGACCCCATTGAATCCAAGGGTCCCTCCATGTACGAATCAAAGATCTATCTCCATGTTGCCAAATGATTCCTTTTTTTAACAAGCTCTAAACCATGTTCAATTCCCTTCCATACAGCTGAAGAATTTCTTGGAAATACTCGTGTCCTTGTGAAAACCGCAAGCTGAAGTATCTACATGGACGAAAATGTAAAGTCATTGCAATACAGTGACTTTTCTAGGGAGTTGCAATATACAGAAGTTACGCGGTAGTGGTAACTTGAATTTGTAGGTGAAAGATAAACCAAACCCCGAACTCCCAATCCCTGAAATCAGCACACCAAACTCTCTAATCCCGATCTATTTTAAACCTTGAGACGACTTTGCCGGTATTTGCTAGATTGGGCCAGCCCAGTAGCGCAGTCGCTCATGCGCGTGCAGTAATTTGTTTTTTCTTTTATGTTTTCTTCTCTTTTTTCATTTTTACACATGTCTAATTTTTCTCAGTACCAAATATATATTTTTAACGCACACATTAAATATTTGAAAAACTTTTGATATTTTCAAATTCATTATGGAGATTTTTAAATTAAGTGTTTCAAAACTTTTTTGAATACATGGTAATATTTTTCCAAATACATGTTTTACATTTTCTTAATGACAATAAACATTTTAGAAAACTACGCGAACACTCTTTTACATGGTTCAACATTTTTAAATTTGCATACACTTTTTCAAACACATGTCACGTATATGTTGTTAAGGTTATGACACATTTTTTTTACAACATGCAAACATTTTTTTACATTGTACAGAGAGTGTTCGCACTTTAAAATTTTGTTCAAGTTTAAGAAAAAAAATTATGTTTCAAAAAGTGTTTGCACTTTAAACTTTTGTTCAGTTTTAAGAAAATGTGTATGTTTCAAAAGTTGTTCTCTTTTTGAAAGTTGTTGGTTTTATTAAAGTATTCGAAATTTTCAAAAACACACTTTATAAAATGTTCAAAGAATTCAGAAATAAATACGTTTTAATACTTGTTTGCCCCAAAAAAAAGTTTTCAAAGTTGCACGCTTTGGTTTTATTTTTGGCCTCTTATTATGTAAGTCATAGTCGTATGTTGTAGTGCCTAGCGAAATCAGGTCAACCCTGCCAGGTCCAAAGTTGACTCCACAGCATGTTTTTCTCTCTTGGATTTATTACGTTGCGCGTTAAGAAAAAAAGAATTTTACAGCACGTGATAAGAAAAAAAACTCTCTTTATGTCTGGTGGGCCGGCCCAGTCGAGTCCACAGCCAACAATAAAAAAATTAAAACATTATTTACGAAATAATTTATGAAATTCCAAAAACATTATTTACGAAATAATTAGTGCTAAAAATACAAAAAGGAACATTTTTTAATTTCTGAACAATTTTAGAAACGTACGAACATTTTTTAACCTTCACGAATTTTTATAGTGGGCCGGCCCAAATTCTTGTCCGTGAGAGTAGCCGGTTATCTCGACCGGGATTGTAGTATTTTCGGTGTGCGAAACAGGTCTAGGGTGTAAAATAGATCGAGATTACAAGTTTAGAGTATCAATTTTCGGAATTTAAGGTTGAGGGTTTGATTTAGCTTTTGTCTACGACGTCAAGATTTATTTTGGACTTTTTCTGTTCCGGCGAGGTTGAAATCCAGACGAGGCGTGAGGGTAGGCGGTGCACCGGAACCAGTCCTAGCTAGGTGCATGGAGCAGGAGCATACGTCGCCGATCGACCTGCCTCTGACCCTGTGCAAGAGCAGAACAGTGTGTGCATGCAAACTCACGTGCAAGTACTCGTTGGCAAGGGCGCGCGAGTACGAGCACAAGCTCGAGTAGTAATGCATTCCGGCCTGGCTATTTTCTTTCTCGTGTCCGTTCGAGAGCAACACAGCTGGCCTCTACCGCCGCCGTGGTGGTGAGGGCGAGGGTACAAGGAAGAGGGCGGAGGCGGCAAGATCTTGTGTTGTACTTGTAGATCTATCTAGTATTATACACCATGCATAGTTCTGATGGCCACCCGACGCTTACACACGAGCTCAACGTGGCGTCTTCCGGCCGGAGTAGCTGCCAGTGTGACAACTTCGCCCTTGCCATCACACCGGTCCCGCGGTCTGCACTGCATGGCAGCATGGGCGTACGTGCCACCCTGCGTGAACCCGATTGGCTCGTGGCTCGAGTCCACGTGGTTTCTCCTTTCCTGTCCACACTACGAGGCTACGCCACCGGCATTTTTGTTGCGCAATCGTGCTTAGGGCATCTCCAGCCGCGCCCCAGGAAGGCCTTCCCAGTCGTTTTTTTCACGCCGGCGCCGAAAAAACGGTCCAGTCGCGCCCCCAAAAGCCCGATTTTCGGCGGCTTGGGCCGAAAACAGCGCCGGCTGACCCAGCCCGAACCCGCGGCGCTGGGGGTCGCCCGGGGGCGCCGGGCGAACTGTTTTGGCGCGAAAAAGCCGCGGGCCCGCCGCGTCAGCGACCCGGCTCTCTTCTCGGCCCTTCGTCGTTCTCATCGCCTCGTTTCCAACGGCGAATCAATGCCAACGCTGCCATTGGTGCTCACGGGCGGCGCAGTGAAGACCGGACGACGCGCGTCCCTCGCCCTCTCCCTCGCCCGCCACGCGTACACGGTGGCACGCGCGCCTCGGCCTATATATGACGCGCCCCGGCGCACTCTGCGACTCACACTCTCCCGCCGTCGTCGTTCCTCCCTCTCCTCTCCTCTCTTTCGCCGTCTCCAGTTCACACCCATGGCCGAGCGCTTCCCAGGCGACGGCGCGGCGGCGAACGGCTTCGACCGCCGCCATCTTCATGAAGACGAGGCTCGCCTCCTTTACGAGGCCGAGTACCCGGTCTCGCCGGACATGCGGGTGCCCGGGGCGTGGAGGATCAGCGCGGGCGGCGTGCCGGTGCCCCCGATACCCACCGGAGCGGCCCGGCGTGCGGAGATCGAACGCATCCGCTCGAACCTGCCGCGCGCGGCGAGGGAGGGGCCACGGTACGTCCCCGACAGCCCGCTCTGGGACCCCTACTTCCGCCGCCGTCACGGCCAACAGCTCGAGGCCACCAACGGCGTCGAGCCCTCCGGCGGGCTCAACGCCGCCGGCCGGCGTCGGTGGTGGGGCGTGCCCGGGCGCACGTTGGAGGCCATCCTCGAGTACATCGAGGGCGGCAACATGCCGCGCCTCGAGTACCCCGCTCCCCCTTCCTTCTCACGCCGCCGGGGAAGCTCCTGGACCCCGAGGCGCATGGAGACGGGGGGGTCCTCCTCCTCGTCCGGGGGCTCGCCCTGCCTCCGCCCCGTCAAGCCGGAGCCCCAGGGCACGCCGGTCAGCGCGCGCACCCGCAGCTCCGGCGTCCGCATCGGCGCCAACGCCAACGCCTCTCCACCCACCGGCCGCTTCGTCCTCGTCGAGCCCAAGCCGGAGCCCGGCTTGCCCGCGGAGTACGAGGAGGTAGCCCGGCGCGGCTTCTCCGACGAGGACGCCATGCGGTGGGCGCGGGACGACTACCTCCGCGAACGAGATGGTCCGGTAGCGCCGGGCCCTGGAGGAGATCGCCGCCCGCAAGCGTGGGCGCGAGGACGAGCACGGCGTCGTGGTCCTCGACAGCGACGACGACGACGACGCCCCCGGACCGTTCAACCCGTCGCGCCAACCGGGGGAGGGATGCAGCAGGGACGGCGGAGGCGTAGGCGGGGGCGGCGGCGACGACGACGACGATGATGACGACGACGGCGGTGACTACACGCGGTTCTACAGCCTCCTCGGCATGTAGAACCGCGTGGGCGGGCGGCGAGGCGGGCGGCGAGGGAGACGGCGGGGGTAGCCCGCGATAGTTTTTTTCTTTTTTTGTAAAATATGTTTAAGTTTGAACGAACTCGCCGATGTTTGCGTTAAATTTAAGTCGTTTTGCGCCGTATTTGCCTTTTTGACTAACCGTGGGCGCCGCGGCTGGGGGACATCACGGCCCCAGTGCGTGGTTTAACGCCGGGGGACGATTTTTTGCCCCTTCTGAAGGGCCAATGGCTGGAGATGCCCTTATCGACTTGGTTTCACGACTCCGCGTCCGCTTTTCCTTTTCATCATGTGGTTTCAGGCGTACGACAACCACTGTTGAAGGAAACTAAACAAATTAACTTCGTCCGCTAGCTCTCTCATACAACACGAGCACATGTCGGTCCCGGATTTCTTGCCCCGCATGCACGTATAGGCATGGCGCCTTGGGCCAAGGCGTCATGCTACTAAGCAGGGTTGTTGAGTATTATGATTATTAGGGCAGATAAAATAAAGTAGGATCTTTTCTACCTTATCTTGTATCCAAGTTGGTCATATATAGTACTCCAATATATATGCCCACGAGACTCGAGCAATAGGCAATAATTCCACCAATCCCTCACTGTCCCTTCTAACATGGTATCCGCCTAACCTCGACCCAAACCCTTGCCGTCACCGCCGCTTCCGCACCTCGCTGCACCCGGGGCGGTCGATCACCATGATCGCCACTACGGTTCGTCCCTTGGTCATGTTGATCGGCTACCCTAGGGAGTCTTATTCCCGATCTTTTGATCCGGATTTTCTCTCGCGTCAGTCATTTTGATCGGTGTTTTCATTTTGATTTTTTGATCTAAGATTGGTTTGCATCGCCCGCCATCTCAGTTGAAGGGTCTGTTTACAACTTATTCGAAGTCTCAGTCGAGTGACGTCAGCGTTGTTGTTTTGCTTGCAAGCGGCACGACTAGGTGCTACAACCGATGATGAAAAATGTTGCGACGGTTTTGCAAGCAATATAATGGCAACTGATGCTGCAACCGTCAATGACGAATGTTACAGCCGATGAGACGACGTGCTACAATCGATGAGGGACAACATGCTACAACCAACAAGACGGATCCTGCAACGGGTAGGAAAGAAAAGGTGCAAACGTTGGGACAAAATGTTGTAAGGTCGACTAAGACTTGGTTAAATCTCAGTCGACTGAGTTTTAGCAAAGCCCGTTTTGAAAAGGGTTAGTTTTGTCATTTTTCACACAATACAAGAGCTTTTGGAGTTGCAATATATAGACAAGTTACGGTGGTGCTCGAGATATTCTCGTTTAGTTCCAGCGAGGTTGAAATCCAGACAAGGCGACGAGGTGGCCAGTGGTGCAGTGCACCGGAACCAGTCCTAGGTGCAGAACACGTCCCTTGAGCCACGACGCCGATCGACCTGCTCCTACCCCGTGCAAGAGCAGGACAATCTGCATGCAAACCGATGTGCACGTGCATCTTTTATGCATCCCGGCGTGGCCTTTTTTTCTTCTTGTGTTCCTTAGCAACACAGT
>NC_041385.1:841415848-841416522 GCF_002162155.2 Triticum dicoccoides
TTGTAAGAAGGAATAGAGAGGGGATTGGTAGGACTAATGTTGTATTGGTTGAGCCTTGTGGGCGTATATATAGGGTACATGACCATATTAAAGTACAAGACAAGATAGAAATAAATCCAAGTCTATCCTATACTTCCTAATAATCACGATACTCAACACCGATGCTGACATAAGAGCTCAACGCGTCCTACCCGCCAGTGCGACAACTTCGCCCTCGCTGCCGTCACGTTGTCCCCATGCTCTGCGCGTGTCGCCTTCACGACCCCATTGGCGCACGGGCACGGCTATGTAGGCCGAGTTCAATGCGCTCCCTCCACGCGAATCAGTCGTGGTTTCTGGTTTCCGTCCACATAGCTTCAACGTGGTCACCGGCAAGTGGATATTCTGCCGCAAATTCCATCTTGACGGTACGCTTGTTCGATCGTGTATAATTTACAGGCCTGTTGGGTAGTATGGGACTTTGCTCAATTGCTCGGGCCTCTTTCAATGTATATGTGCTTAGATAAGATGCTAAGTACATGAAATGGCTTAGCAACTAACTCTCCAATGCACCTTAAAAGGAAAACTAACTGCCCAATGCATAGGTGTTTTTTTACTAAGCTTCTTGCATTTAATTAACGGTAGACTGTAAATTATGTTTTTGCCTAGTTACATACGCCTAGCATCGTTTCCTT